>NW_028297114.1:6306484-6468558 GCF_055798465.1 Pogonomyrmex barbatus | reverse complement strand
TGCTCGTCCTCGCGCGCGTCAACCACCGTCGTCCTCAGCGCGCGTTTACATGCCGCGTTCCGCATAATATCGCAAATTGACACATCCGTGTTCGGCAGCCATCGATCGACGTGGCGGCGCCGAGCTGGACGCCATCGACGAAGTGGATAATGAATCCCGGATTCCCGAATTTAGACGCGTCTTCCTTCAGACACAGAGGTGACAAGACGTGGTGTCGTCCTCGTTGACTTAAAACTTGTTTATTTTATTATGTAAAATTTCAACGCGCATTGAGCGGTCTACGAACAATATGAAACGAACGAAATATAAATATAATCAACTCATAGATATAGTGAGTATAGATGCATGTTTATTAAATATAAAAATTATGAGAAACTTATTTTTACTTTGAAAATTTTGTCAAACGTTTAGAAAGTTTTTTCTGTAGATTAAAAATTCCAATTTTTTTGCTTACTCACGTAGCAAACTTTAGCAAGCAGCTATACAAAAAAACTTTTATGGCATTAATATTCAGGTATATCGAATCGCTTATTGTAATCCCGAAAAAAGAAACAGCATGAGTCACCAGAGTCCTTTTCTGTACCCTTTTGAACTCATTTATTTAATTTCGCAATTTTCGCAAACGTCAAGATACTTTTAAGTAATTTTAACTACAGGGTGCACTTGCAGTCTGTTATTCTGTTACAGATCACAAACAAGTCCAGTCTATAGCGTGTTTGTCAATAGTAACAAGGGAAAAACTTCTCTCTTTCTTTCTTCTTATCACGCGCGCAACCAGCCATGAACCATTAAATTTTTCGTGACGCCAGAGAATGATCGATTCTTACGTAAGCCCCCTGCCTGCTGCGAATTATCTAAGTGGCCCCGCGAAAAATTCGATAAACGTCGCCGGAGCCAGGAAAGCTGCCACCCTCGCTCCTCTTCCGCATGCTATGTCCACGTGCTTGACAACTAAAACTTGGGATTTATGAGATGGAATAAAACGCAGAATGTGAATAAAGAATATAGAATACAGTGTGTGTGTGTGTGTGTGTGTGTGTGTGTGTGTGTGTGTGTGTGTGTGTGTGTGTGTGTGTGTGTGTGTGTGTGTGTGTATGCATGTGCAATAGTAATAAGAGAAAAAATAGACAACAATCAAATTATAAAATTATAATTATAATTTCGTAATTTATATTTAATAGTTATAGATTTTTCATTAAAGATTTAATAAATATTATTTTAGATAGATAGTCAAAATGATACAGTTCTGGAAAATGGAGTTAGCTGAAAGGAGTTTCGAACGACATGCATTAATACGCTGGAAGAGATGATACAATGCGACCCGCGTGCGGCCTAACCCGCTTACTATTCGTGCGTAATTCTGCGAAACACCCCTGCTGTCTCTCTCATTGTGTTGGAAAGGGGCGGAACAATGTAAAAGTCTATACGGTTAAGCTGGACAGAGCCAGGAAACATGTCCGTACGCGATGTAGTCCGACTGTTCACCTTCCGTCTATTTTGCCTACGTGTGGAGAAAATCTTTCGCTAGTTTAATTTGGATTGTTGGTGAAAATAAGCTATTTTTCTTTGAAAAGTGAATTTTTGAAGCGAATTTTTGAAAAAATATCTATATATCACAAACACGTAGCGAATTTCTTGTCTAGATTTTATTGCGAACGTGAGAATTAGTTACATGGCAACAAACGTGGATGAAATGCAAAATGCGCTGGGACAAAAAACTTTCGATAACGAGAGTCATGCGGATGCACGTAGCGATGTAGTTATTGTCGGGTCCGCGAAACACAACACCGATCCGATTAAGGCTCTCGAATTACCAAATTCCCTGCTGTTCTCGTCCACTTGTTTTCAGAGAACCAAAACGGAGAGTACACGACACTCTCCGCTCGCTTGTTTATAGTTCTTAGAGGGGCGCAATGAATTTCGGCGACCGCATGCATCCGTGCGTTTCTCTTGAACCACACTCGCCACACTCGTACAATTTGGAATAACCGGTCGTGAGAAAAAGGGATCTGTTAGTAAACCAACGATCCGCTTGGAACCGCACGATAACAAGAGTATCTTATCCGTCACGGCATATGCGATTCACGCAGTCTTCTTCTTTCGTCGATCGCTCGCGGAGATCATGCAAATTGTACGAGTAGACAATCTCATATCTTTCCGAGAAGAGCGAAAATTTATATTACGGCTTACCGAAAGCCGCTTAATTTGTATGCGAATAAAAAGAGAAAAAGAATTAAAAAATTTTCGTTGATAGATTGATTCGATAATTAGTCGTAGCTACGACACTAGTTAAAATTTATACACGTACCGCACTTCATTTGAATAGGCTGTCAACTATCATATTTGATGAACTTCTATCAAGACATACGACATGACAAATGCGAAAGAATATCTATCATGTAGCAATTCTCGGTCTCTAGGCTCAGCAGGGACAGCAGTCAGGTAGCGATCAGATGTGATTAGTATATGCCACCGCAATAAACTATTCAGGTGCGATTGCCGTTGTATTAATACCGAACTACGCAATTTATAGTTGAGCTCGAGCTGGAGAAACGACAGGAAGGCCGCCTAGCCGGGCGTCGCAAGACGGCTAGATACCTACGCGTGTACATGCTGCGTGGCGCATTATAACAGACTAAGGGTGGATAACCCGTGATCGATCATCCCGGTGAATGCGACACCCCTACGAACGCACATCCGCGCCCCATTAAACCGGTAGTCCGCCCTTGCGAGCTACGCGCGCGCACCTATCGCCCCGAATCGAATGAGAAGGTATTTCTCTCCCTTTGCGAGATTGCATCGCGCGATGCGAGATCGGAGAAATTTCGCTTTTCTGCACCGAAAATGAAATAATCGCACCAGAGATATACGTGTGATTACCATATAAATATTGGGAGAGAGAGAGAGCCTTCCGTTTTTGCAATTATGCAATTATGTCAAAATTAGATAATCGGATGCCTTGGAATGGTTGCGATCAAATGCGATAATCGCGATTATTGAAAAAAAAAAAAACAGTAAATAGAAACAAATCTAATGTAGATATCGAGCGATCGAGTCGATGCTTGCCAGCGAAAATTTTTATGAAGGAGATCGAGCGAATTCAAAGGAGAGAACCGCTCGCTCGCTCGCTCGCTCGCTCTCCTCGTGTTAACGATAATAGTGATAGACAGGCAACGAAGTTACGTGGGCGTCTTAGCGACGTGCGAGTTCTGCGCGCGGCATAAATTACCATCCGAAATGAAGGTGGAAATCTGATCTCGTCATTAAGCGCCGCTACCCTCGCCTTATGAAACTGAAGTTCTCATTGCACCGTCTTGCTGGTAATCGTGTGCCGAGTACGAAAACAAGCATGATAAGTGAATAAATGCTATAATAATAATAATAATATAATAATTTTTGAAAAGTAAATTGAGGTAAAAAGAAAGGTATTGCATCTTCTACAAATAATGAGTGAGAATGACAATGAGAGCAGGCATTCTTTTGAAAAATAAAAATGAATATTGAACAAAAAAAAAAACTGGATCAAATTAGAAATTGACATTTTCATTTCCTAAAGCAATTAAGGGGCTTAGGCTTTAGAAATTAAGGTTAAAGTACTATTTCGCCAACTTTCTAAAAATGTGCTGAAAATGTCTAAAAATCCTGCTGCGCACAGCGCTCTCGGTTATGTAAAGATCGAAAATGTGTTTCTGTTTTAATGCTTTAAGGAGAAATTTTTCACAAAAAGAAATATATTATGTATTTCAATCGTATAAGAGAGAGAGAGAGAGAGAGAGAGAGAGAGAGAGAGAGAGAGAGAGAAGAGGGGAGAGGAGAGAGCTACAGAATATTCTTCGACAAATTCCAGTGTGACTAAACCCTCACATATGACTGGCAGGCCGGCTGCACGCGGGATGCAGGAGGGTTGGGGTCGTCGAGATATCAGAGAAGATCTCTCCTTGTCCTCCCCTCCTACTCCTTCGTTCCCTTGCATCGAGGCGGTCCGGGCGGTCACCGAAAAGCCTACTGCACCGAACGCATTCATGTCGAAGACGTTCATATCGGCAAGCCCGGAATTAATTTGATTGTAAGAGCTTCATATTCCTGACAGTTATATTCAAGATGAATCACTTAAGATTGCGCGGCTCGGAGTAACTTTTATTACGATTCCTTTGACAAACAGAAACGCCTCGATCGCCTCGATAGAAAACTATATGGCGCGAGATTAACCGCGACTGTAAATTACCGCGCTTCAATCGGCGATTTCATCCTCGTCCCCTCCCTGCGATTATACGATTGCATCCTGAAATAGCGAGACAGAATCTGTGACCGGAGAATTCGTTAATACGCGAGAATGCATACGGACGGTTTGATTTACGGTGGAAAATGACGGACGACCGTTCCGCAAACGCAAGTTATTGTTTGCACATACCGCGAGATTCGAATTCCGATACATGAATAAGGACCACTCAGTATGCGAGCCACGTCTCATTATGTTTCTCGAGTCGCTGTCAAAGCGATTAGGTAAGAGGGTGTACGAGAGGGAGGAGAATACGTGGGAAACGGGGAAGGAAGAAAATGAAAAAACGAACATGAATGAAAAAGAAGCACGGCTAGAGCTTTTACTATGGTTTTGTGTAGTTTGTCCTCTCTGTTTCTGGTCACAGTGATGTCCCTTCAGTGAGGCCTATCTTATCACTTGCACCGGTTGTACAGGATGTCTCATATAAGATCGAGGCCATATATTTTTTTTAAATAACCGACTTTTTTAATTTCTGAAACACCTGAAATACGGGGCACGCGCACATTTTACATATCCAGAAATGTGTTTTACAAACTGCGAAAGATATTCTATTTTATTAATGCTTCTCAATTCACACATAAGAAACCTAACATAAAAAGGGTAATATAGATATTACACTGCGAGAAAATTATGTCTGTAGCGGCAGGACATAGAGTGCAATTTCCGATGACATTTAGAAGAAAAATCAACTAGAAAGATAGTTTTCAATCGACGTACACTGTACCGTGAGTAAAATTCTCGGGGAAAATAAGAAATACTTTCAACAACGAAAAATCGAATGCTGTTAGTCTACCTATATATATAAACGTACGCACACGTACACGTACCCTCATAATGATGACACGCTCGGAATCCCCAACTTGGTTGCATGTCCCTGTCATCACTTGCAAATGCATAGAATTTCCACGCGTTACGTGCAAGATGACGGTGAATAAAATACACGATCTCGCTGTTTTTCGAGTTTCCAGACCGCGTAACGCGTAAGCGCGTGCCATGCAAAATTGTTGCGTGCCTCGAGACGCGCTATCATTTCGACTTAATCGATCCGGTGATGAGACTGCACGCATCACAACAGTTTTATATCACTCCGCTATCTCACATCCCGTCCCCATATAATATGAAACACCATTCTCATTTACCCCTTTAAATAACTTATCTGACAGCTTGTTTTTTTCTTGCTTGCGAATTATTAATATTCCCTTGTACCGTGTGCTGTACTAATTATTACACCGATTAAACATATATATAATTCAGTTCCATGATTAAGCTTAAAATTCGATTCGGTATTTTTGGGAGATATTTAACGTTATATGAACATAGGGATGGTATCATGAGCATGGTCTTATAGGAACCGGTCGAGCCTCTAGAAAAAGTACAAGCTTGTATTTGAAAAAACGTTTGACCTGCATTCGTGCACCACTTAGCGCTCCTCTCTTCACCCCCCCCCCCCCCTCTCTCTCTCTCTCTCTCTCTCTCTCTCTCTTTTTTTCTTCGTCTCGAGAACTTCGAAAGACGCGAACTCATCCTGACTGGAGTGCGTGGCAGTTATCGAGAGCAAGCCGGTCCTCCGCTAAACAATCCGATGCGGCATTTACTGATCCATCGATCTGACAGAGTCGTTTGTCGAGAGAGCGTTCGCCCTGATCTCTCTCTCTCTCTCTCTCTCTCTCTCTCTCTCTCCCTCCCTCGCTTTCTCTCTCTATTTCTCCGTCTTTCTTTCTTTTTCGAGTAGGCGCGCAGTCGTGACGGCGAAACGTTTCAATCTTACGCTCACCGTCTCGTTATGGAGTTATTGATTATCTGGCCTGACGCCACGAAATCGAATCGCGAATGAGTGCGGCAAAGTTAATTACTCGCGATTCGAAATGTATCTCTTTCTCTTTCTTTCCGTCTCGAAACAATACCGAAGAAAATAAGTTGCACGACAGGAAATCATAATCGAGATACATGATAATGTTATTACCGGTGTAATAATCATTTTGCTAACGCAAAAGACACTGATTTAGCCGCGAAAGATTTTAAGCGCGTGTGGTCATGGTCACATTATCAAAAGTAATGGTTCTTTAAATATATATCCTTCATTACCATCGACACATCCGGGACATTCTTTGCTTGAAACGTAAAGAAAAAAGAATATCGAGTGCGTCTATCGATCATCATCGTGCGACGATCCAACGGAGATAACGACGAGGGCCGTATCGCGTATCGAACTTAAGATGTTATTTCTGTTATTTACGAGATGTCTTAGAACAGGTGACACGCGTCCTATACCTGCATGCAGCAGGTAAATGGCCGCACAGCTACGATTTATAAAGCGTTGGTATAAGGCAAGGGAAAGAAACCGAGAAAGAAAGAAATAGGAGGCAGAAAGAGGGGCGGACGCGAGAAAGAGAGAGCATCCCGTAATTATGCTAGGGTGAGTTATGGCGGTACAAGTACTGCGATTATAGCGATCGGCCCAGACAATTCCGAGTGGAACTCGTCTCTATCGATGACAGCGCGTAGCGCCTTTCGACATCAGATACGCTAGTGACGAATACATTGTCCGTCATATGTTGAAAAATTCTCGCCATGTCTACACAGTGTTGATTAATCTGTCTGGCTGCCGTATATATATATATATTTTTACGTTAAGTATGCAAATTACGGCTTCTCATGCTTCGATTATCGTCGAACGTTGGAACGCAAAGCTGTAATTTGGTAATACCACTTTCCACGTGCGCAACACTTTATTATAACGGAGTACTTTCTGTGTTTTTCTAATTACGGAATATAAGGTATTGATAAGTGAGATTTTTTTTGTAATTTTTTTTTCCGCAAGTATACAAGCAACATTACGATCAGAATTTCGAGCCAGTCGAACGCTTTACCTTCTTGACGAAATATCGCACGTTTTGTCGCAAGAGAATCGGGATTCGTCGCGATTAAGATACGCCGTTCAACTTTAAAAAGTCCGGTGTGTTGTGTTCAATGGCGCAACGGTGATTTGCCAACGCCATGCGTGACATGATCCCTCTCGAAAATGCGTTTTTTGCTCCGGTCTCTGTGACGCATCTGTGACGCGATCCTTTGTTTTGACGCGATCGGACAGGTGAGTTATCTGGCTGCGGTAAGACGATCGTTCTTCTCCAACGGACACCGACACGCCGGCGAAGTTCTCCTCGAAAAAGATTCATCCGGGGCCGGTGTAAACACAGCCGATAAAAGGACGAGGAGAGGCCTTAACCGGCGCGGAAGAGTGATGCGCCACGAGAAACCATTCTTTAAAACCTCACACGTCCCGTGCGGCCCTTTCCGTCGCGCGGTCGTGGCCCACTTGAACGGATAAAAACGACTTGGCGGCGGCCTCTCGGAGAAGACGAACTATCGCCGCCGCCCTCGCGATGCGCGATCCTCCCCAAGCACTTCGCGTCAACCTCCAATTCGATCAACTCCATCACTTTGAAAGAATGTCTCGCAAATAAGAACGCATCGATTAAGATCCGAATGTAACTGTGGCAACAATTATATAATATTTTTTTTAATTAAACCAAGTAAAAAAAAAACTGTAAAATAATTTCTAGATGTATACGTAAGCCTTAATTTAAAGACATTTTTAACATTGTTTAGAAAAATACTCGATATTTTATAAATTATATAGATATTTTAAGTAACATTTTATTTTTATAATTGTTGTTTTTTTAAACGTAATCCGTCTTTGAATATGTACACTTTGTGTTGGAAACGAGATAGAAAGCGAAGGAAAAACTGGTTCTTTTTTTTTTTTTTGTGAAAATCCGAAATCAAAATGTTTGATCATCATGGTATCATGGCGCAAGTTTAAATCAACTAAACTTGCGCCATGATACCACGATATTCGTCGCTGGCTTCTCCCTGTTAGCGGATCTATCGTCAACGTCGAAAAAAAAACTCGGCATCGCGCCCACGGGAATCTCTCGAGGGTTCTTCAAGAGGAAGGAGGAGATGAGCGGCCATGCCGTCGACGACACGTCGGACATCAGTCAGTCAAGTCAGAGTCGTCCGTCGGAGTCGGCGGAGGAACGTTTCGGTCACACGCGACGGGACATTATCGCATTAAATATCGACAGGTGGCTTTCAACGAAGCGCACTAGAAAAATCAGGAGAAAAATGCCTAAATCTGTCCAGATCCCTCTCCATTCCTCTTTCTCTTTTTCTCTCGATCCCCTTGGCCTCTCCAAAGATTCGCCTGCATTACGGATCGGCGTGTCCACCCACACCCGCTGCGCTCATAATAGGCTCCGCGAGGCTAAGCCCCTCTAATTCCTCTCCCCGTCCTCTTCTTTACCGCAATCTTTCCCGCTTTGACTACATCTCCTTCTCTCTACCTGCCTATCCCTATCTGTCTCTCTCTTCTCCTGCGCCGATACGCTTTGAACGCGGTTTCCCATAGGTTATTATTAGAATGCCTTACATTTGTGCCCCCGGTCGCGGCCCAGGTAGATGGACAGTGCTCCGCCCTTCGAGAAAAAGAAAAGCTCCGAGTTGTACGTCCAGCCTGCACCAACTCCGCGCTCCTTCGCTCTCTCTGTGACCTATCTCCCGTCTGTGACTACCTGAGCAGGAATTCCTGGATGAAGAGCGATCCGTGCCGCGCGGCGATGATCGCCGTGACCGCCTCGCGACGCCGTCACCGCCAGCATCAGCAGCATCGTGTCAGGAATTATTTTTGGAGAAACGAGTTTCGATCGCTACGCTATTCGATTCGATGCGCCTGGATTCCTGCTTCTACGATGATTCCTCTGGAACTCGGCAGCGGTTTCGAAAACGCGCAAGACCGACAGGCTGCGACGGAAATGGATTCTCTTGCTTGTCAACCGCGCGCGATCGACGATCGTATCGCGTGGCAATTCACGCAGCCGGCTTTTTAACGATCGCTTTGGAAAGACTTTGACTTTGAGGTGTCGTAGAATGCGATTTATCCCCTTTGATATTCTCTTTCTGGCGTAAATTGTTACAAATGTGATTCTAATCGGACTTTATATATCTAGGATCATTTTTTCGACGGCGGAAAATGGAATGAAAGAAGGTCTTTGTGCGAAATGCGAACTCTACTTATTATCACTTCAACTTATTATCACTTGAATACGCATTAGCGTTTGTCATTCTTCATGAACGTGATGTGTCAACATAATTAAAAATTTTTAAGCTTTTAACACGTGATATCTCTTATGCATAATTATTTCAATATAAGAACCTAACCTAAATCAATTGAGCTACCTCTAATTTGTGAAACAAGCAAACCGATGCCACTCCCGATGAGCCTGAGCGAAAACAAGAGAGATGAATCAGCAATTTTCAACATAAATTTATCACTAAATTTATTGCGGTTACTGCGTTTGATTGCTCATTACGTCATATGAATGTTCTGATAGTCCGAACAAGTTGCATAAGAAGCTACTGGTTTATTTTATTACAAAAAGTCAAAGGTCGAGAATTTTTCGATCGCTTATTTCACGCTTTTGGCACAAAGTTGCCTGTCGATGGCAGCACCTCACAGTCCTTTCTTTATTATTTTCTTTCTTTCATAGAGGACTAAGAGTCAACGATATGGAAAGCTTTTCTTTACAATCCAGCGGTTTCGGTGCCAACTCACCTATTAGTGTATAAAAGAGAAATCAGTTATTTCGGAGCCGTATTTTCGAAAATCGTATATCGCGGTATCTACGATATTACTATGTGTTCCGTGTAAAACGGCATAAAAAAAAGATTGCATTTCGCAAAAATATTTCAGATTTATCACGAGGAAAAATTTTCGTTTACAATACGTTTTATTATACGAGAGCTTTCCGAACTAAAATACTTTGCCAATAATATCATTCTCTATCTTCAAATTCTTGTTACATACAATCGAATTATCTTTCGTGAGACATCTCGACAATTTTGTTGAGGGAATGTCTCAACTATCTTCAACTTACGTTAATTCTTTATGCGAAGCAAAGCTTTATCCGAATCACTGCATTAACCATACTTCGTCAGAAATATTTTCGCTTCATCGATACTGTCTTGGTTTCAGTTAATGTAAATTTAAGAACTACCTTTTGGATTGTGTGCGGTGTGGTCAAGTTGCCCGGTATATTTCACGATCGAAATGACTCAAGTGCTCGATCATTCCGATTGTTCTGAGCCGAGCTGGCCGGATTTCGATCCGATCGCATTGCTCCAGGCGCTCGTTAATGCCGCGCGCATAATTCACGCGCGGTTTTAATAACACGACGAAAACATCGGCGGGGAACGCGCCGCCGCCGCTGCCGCCGCCGATCTTTCCAGTCCGATAAATCGCCATCGGTCTTTTGCGCGACGTATTTCGCCCACTGGAAAAGCTCGCCGTCAATTATTATCGTTTCCCGCTTCTGGTAGCACCGCGTCCGCGCATAAATATCGTCATTTCCAACTACTTCATCCGCCATCGCCGCCATTGCGGCTCCCGAACTTTTCTAAATAATGACTATTTTACGGCCGTGATAATGAAATTCCAAGGACTATATAGATACCCATGCACACACACACACACACACACACACACACACACACACACACACACACACACACACACACACACACACACACACACGCACACACACGCGCACACTAATAATCAGACATTGATTCGGTAGCAGTCACGCGCTTGCATCGTAACTTATGCAATGTAAGTTACGTTTAACCGACCGCGATTCCGTTATAATTCCAAATAATAATTCACGAATTTTACAAAATTCACGAATTCTGAATTTCTATTACTCTTTAATTATTCGTCTGGCAAATTACCTAGACGTTCTTCGTAAAAAGGATTACATATATAATTATTCTTATTATTTCTAAATTAGGTTGTATGTTTCTTCCGCTCTCCCTCCAATCGTATAATCTCTTACAAAAACATAAATATATAAATGTTTTATGTATAAAGGCATATGAATTATTCGCAATACATTGAGAGTCCGTAAACTGGCTAGACTTAAATGACCGTGCGGATTAATTATTAACGCAAAAAGAAAGCAATTAATTAATTTATAACTTTTTTTTTTATTTGGAAAGAAAACTATAGAGCAAGTACACCTCAAGGTGCCGGGTCAAGGCATAAAATGTTTATAATTACATCGTAAAGTATATATTGCTGCCATCTTGCGGTACGATTTTCAAACGTTAACGCTCCGCCGGTATTACTATTTTCTTATCAGTACGCGTAATAAACGCATCCTTTTAAGGATTTGACCTTATCGTTCGCCGCGTGCATATATGAAGACGTATGTGACAGCGGCGGTTACGACGGCCGATGATATTCACCCGGAAACGAATCGCGATTGGTCGCATTGGTCGTCGGCATTGCCGTAAATATGCCGTACAAGACGCGTTAGATAAGTACTTTTTCTTTGCATTCAACATTCGTTGATAGGGATAAGGCGGTTGTCCAAGGGAGAAGTGATACCCACCCCGGATATTGACGCGCGGCAATTAACGAACTGGCATAACGGTGAAAATAAAAAAAAAAATGACGTTGCGGCCGACACCAATTGCCAACGCCGCGCCGGCGATGATTTCGTGCCGCGAAACATACGAAAACGCGTGAAGGGGCCGTAAAATATTCATAACTTTTAGAAATCCCGTCAATATGTAAATGAGAAATGCTAATCGCCTCCCGCGTTCGCACCTACGACGAAGGCTATCGCTCTGTTGACACCCGCCCGTCAAGATTCTTATTTTGCGGATATGTTCCATCCAGTCGAGGCTGATAATTTAACGGCTTGTCAAACGATCGAAATCGGCCTCGCTCGAGCATTCAAGGATTCTTCGTTCTTGTATCATAGATGACGATCAATGACGCGCGCCGTTTAATTATATATCCGATTGATGTGCGCTTAGGAAAATCTTAACGGATGCCCGATTCCATTTGCGCAGGTTTCGAATGGGGTTTCGGATGAGTAATGTAATCTTTTGTTTATTAGCGTCTCCTCGGATCTCGTAATCAAAAGAGATTCGACATCGATGAATTTAATACGATTGCATAATATATATATATATATATATAAATAATATGTATATATATATATATATATATATATTATGCAATCGTATTAAATTCATATATATATATATAAATAATATGTATATATATATATATATATATATATATATATATATATATAATAAATTAAAGGTGCCCATAACGAAAGCTCGTTGAGTTACAAATTATGCATGTCGATAAAACGATATCCAATCGTGTATTAGATTTGTGTTGTAATTTATACAGAATCATTTTAAAAGGAGAAATAAGAAAGAATAGTTAACATTACATAGCACAATATAATGCGTACATACATATTTTTCGTGATTTACACGATATTGATTACTCGATACTTTGATACCGCAATAATATATGTTCCCTAATTTTTCTTCTAAAGCATGTCTTTTTTTAAAGAAAGAAGTTTTGTAATTATATATATCCGAAAGCATCAAAATGTAACGTGAATATTTAGCTGTTTTTACAAATAGTGTTAAATAAAATTATTTTCTAAACTCAATATCTTTGCTTATCATTGCTTCCGTCGAGATGTACGGCTGGTTAAAGACATCCTACATTTACTGCAATTTCGAGTAATCGACCGGGGTTGTCTCGGTACTCAAAAGTAACGTGCACGAGCCACCTCCACCACATATCGTCGGCGAGCCAGCGTACAAAGGACCGGTGCGGCCAAATTAAATCCCGATTAAAAATAAGGCTCGCCTCGCGTCGCAATTTATGGCGTCGCGCCATGTACATGTATGAAACAAGAACGCTCGTTATTGTTTCAAGCTACTCTTTTCTGCGTGCTCGACTTCGGATATCAAAGGAATCGCCCTGCTATTATTCGCGAACGTCACAACGGCATTAATTGCATTATTATAGCCGTGCCCAACTTTCTCTCTTTCGACATCGGCTGAAAGGGTAAATGTTGAGAAAAAGTAATGTTTTCTTTGTTCACCATATGCTACTCGTTAGATCAACAGAATCATAACAAATAGATTAGTTTTACATATGGGCCAAAATTGTAAATTTATTAAGAGAGATTTCGGATTGAGAAGAAGAAGACGATACTAGAATTTATATATAATTTTATACATCCTTCCCGCAGGTCTTGCGTGAAGTTTATTACAAAATAGATAATAAATTTTGACTTTAAATTTAAAAGATGTCGAGCAAATATTGCTATTACCATCATGCCTTTTTTTAATTAGCATTTTAGTAGTTCGCTATAGCGGCGCGAATTAATAAAGAGCCAGTAAGAAATGGTACTACAAATAATGCTTTTAAAACTTTTAATCCCACACATTTGTATCAGCCAAACGGATTCGGAAAACCGCGAAAGGAAATTCTTTGACCCATTCTCTTTCTCCATATATAGAATATATATATATATATATATATATATATCTGGAAATGCGACGGAAATAAAGAAAACTATGTCCTGGCATGTTACCTCAGTGGGAAACCGCAGTAGCGAACCGGTATTCCGGTCGACCCCACGTTAGCCTCTTTAATCGCGCCGCGAATAATTAGCGGACGGCGATTAGGGTGATTAAAGGCGAGGGACCCAGTCACGGATACGATGCAATTAGCCGAATCACTTAACGACTCGGTCGACGGGAGCACGACGCGGAGAGAGTGCGCAAACGAAATCTGCCTATTCCGATCTTGAAACAGAAATTATATAATTGAGATATAGTCAAGAAATAACGCATTATGTGCTGCAAAAAATAATTAATTAAATACTGTCATAGAATTAATATAAATATGATTATTATATATTTGTTTTAAAAAAAATATAATTTTTACATATGATTACTTTGTCTTCGTTCTTAATTATCTTCTTTCCAGATTTTAGATGTAGCACGTTATGTAAAATCTTTTAAAAAGAAGCAATTTTTCTATCAGTTAATTGTGTTTATCTACGAATTTCTGTTTCTTAATTCCAAGATTCGCGGCAAGATTACAGGATCGTTCGCTTATCTGCATAAGTATCTCGATAGCTTGTGCACACTGTAGAACCCGAATAAGAAGATCAAATCTCACCACAGAGCCTTACACTGTACAAGGTTTTACATATGAAACTCATTTATATAAAACGGCAGACTGCCATTTTTACGTATCGTTGGAAACATGTCGATGTTTCTCTAGTTGCGAAACATACAAAAGATCGCCAAGTATAAGTCTGAGAATAAGGTGTAGATAAATGTTTCTAATAAAATTGTTTGATAGAAAAGAAAATCAATATGTTGCATTTAATAATTTTTAATTTAGTAATTCCAGTTAACTTTCTATATCATTAATAAGAAACGAGTGAAAAAAACTACAATTTTATTCCGTTTAGCAATTTATGACTTTCATATTGCAATTTAGTAATTTTTTTTTTTATTATTATTAATTAACTCGTATACAACAACATGAAAAAATATGAAAAGATAAGAAAACATTTTTAAAAATAAGCAAAAGAAAGAAAGAGAATTAATGCGATTATTTATTTCCTGAAAATGAAATAATTGAAATAATTGAAAGCGTCCACGATCGCGAATAAAATTAGCCACGGAGATATCTTTCGGCCGCATACCTTTGCGAGTGAATCGCTTATCAATTGATCCTGGTCGCATGGACGGGGTGTCATAAAGTAGCATGTCAGAAACCATTACTATTCCCATTATTTCTACACTACAGATTTGTTATCGAAAATTACCGCAAAACGCGCGCTACAAAAATCTCACAGCATACATCTTTCGTCGCATTTCTAAATTATCTTCTAATTAATATACATATCTTTGCAGGTACCGACAAGCGTTTCGCAAACCAGTTTCGTTTCGCTCGCACGATCTCCGTCTACGACTGTCGCCGCCAAGTTACGCGTGATTATATGTCGAATATATGTTTGCGATGTCCAGAAATGTTAATCGTGAAGACGAACGGGCGAGAAAAAATTTTAACGTAATTTAAATAACTTATATGTAACAAAGTATAATTGTTCGAAAGAAATAAGAAAGGAATAAAGAAAAATATATTGCATAATACAAAAGAAAATCATTTACATGTTATAAAAATCATAAAAAATAGCATTAAAAATAGTATTAACAAATCTGTAAGACGTGTCTTTTATATAGAAGGTATATTCTCTCACCAGGCCAGAACAAAATTTTCTAGGAAATTATTTCGCGTGTGGTCAATTACGAAGAACGAAGTAAGTAGCTGGTAATAAAGTATTATTGAGACAGAGAATCATCATTAATGGTCAACATCATTGCAAATTGCATCGTATTCCCTGTATGCAACGCTTTATGCGAAGTGGAGTCGGCAAGCAACAGAGATCATTAATGGTTCTCACAGTACAGACGTCGTCGGAGGCATTTTCTCCCGACGAGCGCAAACAAACGGAGTAAGATAGTGCCACCGGTAGCAGCTTCGGGAGATTAGGGTTTGTTTTACAGCGAGCGGTAAAGCTGTCGCGCGGCTCACGCCGGCCGTCGTGTTTAAACGCGTCGGCCTTGATGCAGCAATGCGGAAAGTGTTCACGAGGTGTTTTCAGGTGTTGTACTTCGACCCGTAGTCGGATGTTACCCAGCAATATCGATCTTAAGTGTCGCAGCCATTTTTTGAAAAAAATATATCATTAATTCGAGAGACGGAAATCTATTTCGCGAAATAGCGTTGTGACCTGCATCTATGACAGAGCCTGTTAATAGAAGGAAAACGTTTGGATAAAACTCGCCAAAGTCCGATCTTGCGAAAGGATTATGTAAGAATTTTAATTTTGTATAAATAAACGATATAATAAGAATAAATATAATTCTTATAAATAATCGAGCACGTAGTAGATACGATAAGAATAGGATTAATGTTATTATTAAATTAGCTTTAACAGAATTTAAAAATTATTTATTTATTTACAAAATAAAAGTTGTCTAACTAAAAATATAATAAGTTTATAGACAGCACTATAATAATATATATATATATATATATATATGCATGATTGACGGTTTATATTAGCCATTTTCAAGACTGGGGCTGTTGCCAAGACCGAGCGAATTGTGTGGGCGTGGTACGTAACATCAAAGTCTTATCATACAATTGAAAAAAATATCGTCAAGCCACTGTAGAAATAGTTGCGTAATGCAACTCTCCGCGTATGCGCGCGTACGGCGCGCAAACATTGGTATAGCTTGGTCGCATTTTGAATGCAAGTTACGCCCACCGCGCCGTATCGGATGAAAAAATAAAATTTATTTATTCTTGAAATATGATATGGGTGTGGCAAAAAATATTAAGAGATTCTTGTATAACCACATCTATAGCCGAATAGAGAAGTATATTGTCGTAGAATACTAGTGAGTGCGAATTATTCATGGTATTTTGAAATTCGATGCTGACTTAAATTTATACGCATTCACTTTCCATATTTTTATTTTACATTCAATCAAAGCTGACAGCGTAGATAAAATTAATCAGTAGCTCAAATGGATTACCGAATTGAAACTACAGAAATGATGATAGCAGCATATAATTTATTAACTGGAATCTCGATAAATATATCTTAAAAATCACACCGGCAATAAAATCCGAAAAAACTGGACAAGAGAGAAGTAACGTAAAAAATTTCCCGAACGAAACTCTACTCCGTCCGATAGATACTCACCTGCCGTCAATCGAAAAATCTTATTGTTCTATATCGCGACAAAGATACGAGAGAATCGATTACGGCGAAGATGACAGGTGCGGGTGGCACCTGCCTGAATTTACGGATCTTGCTCTACGGTTTCTACATCTATTCACCGGGGATGTCCCACGCATGGGTGTGTCCCTACGCGAAGTGCTATCATCCACGTCCAGTAAACAAGCACGGTGTAAGGCCGCCGCTGGGCATATTTGAGGAGGAGCGCGTGGAAAAGGAACACGCGGTGCGGTGTACGCGGTGCACCGACTGCCTCGACCTTCTCCACCCCCCCCCCCCCCTCCTCCCCACCCCCCCGCCGGATAAAAACCCTTTTCGAGAGTGAAATATGTGAGAGACGAGACCGCCTCGCGGGATAATTCTGAATTATGTTTGTCCTCATCTCTCCAGCCGGCGCTTCCAGTCCTAGTCGCGTTTCGCCCTTTTGTCAACCTCGCGCGGGACCCCGGCCTGGCCATTCTTCGACTATCCCCTCGATTCGTTCCCGACGCGTTTCTTCGATGCTTAATGCGGCACGCTGTATCGCGTCGTCGATTCACGACCCGCTTCGGCGGGTCGATTCAGTTCGCTCGAAACAGTTTTGAATAGTGAGGGGAGGATCGGTATCGAAACGATGATAAACACGAGTATCGTGTTGATATTTTATATATACATATTTGTAATCAAGCGAGTTGTTTTCGAAGGTCGAACTTATTTTGAAAAATATTAACCAAACTGATGTATCAAAACGCCAACGGTAAATTAATCAAATTTGCTGTTATGTATAACTCTCTTTTAATTTTTCAAATATATCAGTTAATTTTCTAATTGATTTTATACACTTTATACCTAGAGTAATTTGTATTTCCTACGGCGTAACTGACGATCAAACGATGGGGAACATATGCATCGTTAGAAATGTAATTTACTTGCTCGATCAACGTGCGCAATTGACTTGACTCGTGACGCGTTTCGCATGCGATAAGATCGAGATAATAATTCCGAGTTGCGAGATGATCTCCTTCGCGATCGAGCCTAATTAAGAAGACATACGTTCCAGGAAAACGTTGCTTGAGAATGCCGATATGCCAATTTCAACGTAGACTACTAATGATATCGTTGTATTAGAAAAGCTACGATAACATGTACACGATATCTTCTCATTGCTATTATCCATCAATAGATAAACATTAATATATCTTGATTTAACTTCTTCCTAGAAAAATTATATAAAAAAACTACTTCTTCTCATATCTTTCAAATGTTTTAATTATTATAATAGTTAAATATTAAATTAAGTTTTTAGAAAATAAAGTTTACGATCTACGTGACTAATAGTTTACCGAAGCTCAATTTTCTATACAAGATACTTTTTGTTGAATAATCAAAATATATTAAATTTTTCTATGACAATTACATCAAATTGACGCAATTTATTATTCGTGAACGCTAATATGATATGAATTATAGTAGATAAGCATTAATGTCAGATAAACGACCGATGCATTCATGAAAAAAGGATCCATCGTGGCGGCGATCTTTCGATCTCTCGATTCTATTGGTCGGATGCGTACCCCTTTAGTTCCTCTCGTAGTGGACAATTATTTAAAAGAGACGCCGAAATTCGGGACCGAAACACGGGTGAAGGGAGGGAATGGGGAGGGAAATGGGGAGATCGTAAGCAAAACGAGAAGTTTACTGACTGGCACCGAATCGAAAGCTGAAGAGCGGCAAAGGGCAGTGAGAAGAGAGATACAGAGAGATATCGGACAGAACAGTGAGAAGGACGGTAGGTAAAAGGGAGAAAGAAGCGAAGGGAAAAAAGGAGCACACACTGCCACCCGCTGGGTTGGACGAGACGCATGCGTGCGATCCCATACCGATGGCGTACCGTGTTTCCATGCCCATACGGCTATCTCCTCGTACTTCCTTCCCCTCTTCCCTCTCAGCTCTTCAGCCTCTCCTATTCAACCTTCTCCTCTCTAAATTTTGTTTCCATTCCTTTTTTTCCCGCTTATTTTTTCCTTTTCTCTCCGTGGCTCGATCTGTCTCCCTCATCTATTTTTCTTTAAATTTCAGTTAAGAGGAAAAAAATAAGGAAAAAATAAGCTCTTCAAGAATAAAAGCTTTTAATGTTTTACAAATTTTATTATTTTATTATTCTGTTGTTTTATTTTTAATATTAAAATTTATGTCTCTATGTGTGCAAAAAATATGTATTTTAGAATATCGAATTAAACAACTATAAAAAAACATATATATATATATATATATATATATATATATATATATATGATATCAAATAAAAAATCATAATTATATTATGTAATAGATCACTTGACATTGAATTTAGTTAACTCAATGTCAAAAGAAAATAAATACTGCGTTGACAATTGCCGAATGACAAATTAGGGAAAATCTATCCTCACCCAAAATCATTTCAACTATCTTTAGAGAATTCGCCTATTCAGCTATTCAGTAGGATGTGATAATTTACAGCTCCATAACTTTATAACGGCTTTACAACAAATCATGCTCAACATTGTAAAACTAGCGGTATAGTAATATCTTGTGATGTCTCTTTAGGTAACTCACCGCTACCATCGAGAAGTCAAAACTTCTGTTAGTAAATCATAAATATTACATTATATTCTTTTTCCTATAATACATCCTACGATCATTTTCAATTTTTCAATTTTCGTTACATCGCCACCTAAGTAATATTTTGTCTACTACATTTTCATCGATTAATTTCTAAAGATCTCGTTTCTGCTGCTATAAAAAAAACACGAAGAAAAAAGGGGAAAAAAAACCACCTCGCTTACTTGGTAAGCATACACGAAGCGCGTAATTAAAACGGCAGAATGACAGTTGAAACAAATATTTCTGTTTCCCTCGCTCTTCCGCCATTTCGCTTTTTCATTTCTCTGTGCCAGTCGATCGAATAAATCAATGAATCTAATAAGGCGGGCTCTGCTCAAGTCGGAAATTGAAAAGATCCAAAGCGATGATACAGCAGCGAATTTTCAATCGACTTTTTTAAGATTAATTGACAGATATTCCACCGGTATTGATCTCACGTACCACTTCGTGTATGCGTGTCAAACGAGAGTGTCCTCGCGCAATCAATACAGTCGATACATTTGATGGCCTGAATTCGCGTATATGTAGGATTGTTAAAAAAAAAAAAACATTGAATATTATTATCGAATACTAATAGGAATATGTAACATGAATATCAATGCCACCGATAATATACACAGATTTTTATGATTGCTATAAATCAGCTAATCAATCTTGAATAGTTTTTGAAATGTCTTTTCTATTTTCTAAGGAAATTGACCAGGAGAGTATCACCAAAGATTCAGCTTCGGAATTATTTATGGACTACTCGGCTCTTTATTATCTCCAAAGAAAAGCAGGAGAAACATTTGTATCCCGACAATTGAAGCTAATTATTACTTTGTCAGAATGTACACCTGTTATTGAGGAAATCTGTCCGAATAGCTTTGTGCCAGTGATATACAACCATCGACCCTTTATGACGTCTCGTATAAACGTTTTCCGTTACCTCTTTCGTTCTGCTTCGAAGCGCTTAATGATGCGCCCGAGTTCATCCACACGTTTATCGCATGAGAACGCTCAATCGACAATTCATACGTTCGACATTACGGCGTACGGCGAGGTGCTGCGCGAAGAAGCTCTCTCTATTAGCTGTGCTGGAGTCTATAAACTTCGAACGCTATCCCTGCTGGATGTTAAATATCGTTGCCTAGATATCCGATTAATCGATATCACCCTATCGATACGAGCGATACACGGATTATAGATGAAGTGAGAGAGAACATTCGTATGCGAACGGGAAATGGTCGGTCTATAATAATTTCTTACGTCATTAAACGAACCTGCGCCAATGCGGCGCATACTTTCGGTGAATTTATGATAATTACAAATCGTCGGTATGGAGACTGTCCGGCGATGATCATCGCCATCCGAGAGAGTCAGGGATATATACTGCCGAAAAGACCGGGTCCAGGTCGATCCGGATCCTCTACATATTCATGCGGGATTAAAGTCGGTCGCCTCGCCGACCGGCATCAGGCGGGAGACGGCAAAAAAAAAGAGAGCAAAAGGGACCATGGAGAGAATCCCGATTATTCATGACGCGGAGTGGTGCTCGCAACGGCAATCCTGGTCTGTTTGAACAGGGAAACGTGCGCAGTGTGATCACTGATTTCGTTGCTTGCTCTCCGAGTTCCTAGATAAAAAAACTCACTTCCGGTGGACGCACGGATGATGCGAGAGAGAGATAGCGAATTGCGACTAATTACCCACCAGTTTCTCATTTCCCTGATGAGGGTTCTATTACCTCGGACAATTTATTATTTGATTCCTAAGTCCAATTTTTCTTAAACAAATAGTAAATCCATTGATAACTTTTACGAAATATATGTTAACAATATGATCAGTTATTATATTCGGGTTTGCCACATAAAAATCGGCTATATATAAAGAAATTTGTCACCGAATTAAATTTATTACAGACGCTACAGAGTGAGATTTACATGCGAAAGTCCAGCAATTTTTCATTCGTAAGATGAAATGACTTGTACGAAGCTGCATCTACATATTGAATATTAGCGCCAAGGCAAACTTTTGTCCTGATTTGATTGGAATTTTTTATTTCGCAAACTACAGCTCTCGATAATTTATTCAAAGCGCCATGTATTAACCGTGTCGTTAACCGATACAAGGTAGTTGAGATTAAAACTTCCGGTCGGCGCGACAGATAGAAACTGTTCCGCATCGTATTTCTCACGAGCAACACTTTTCTCGTAAGCCATCTTTTGATTAATTGTCTCCAAATATCTCCAGGTCACATATCCACAGGTCATGGGCTCCCTCCTTCTCGGCCCGGGCGCGACTTGTGTGTACGAGGGGCTGGTTACTTTTCTCCTTTTTTATATATATATATATATATATATATATATATTTTTTTTTTTTTTAAGCACATCCTAAATCCCTCCGTCCCGTCTTCCGCGTCCTTTGCCACGGAAGACTTTCAATTCGGTCCATATTTCACGCGTACGATATTTTTAAACAGAACGGAGAATGAGTAATGGCAAGAGCGCTTTCCTGCCGACCCTTTTAAACGAGGGGAGTTCCCGATATAGCTGATGTACAGCCCAGAACAGAACGGAGACGAATTTTCTCTCTTGGCGTGTCGAATATAACGGTATTGACTCTTCACGAGAGCGAATGAAAGCTTCAACATTAAACATGTCGCAATACCACCTCTCGAGCGCATTAACCATTCTATTCAAATTGACCTTTTGTGCGGTTATACATATACTAGAAATTGATTATAGCGCTATGGAGAACAGATGATATACACCCGAACAAAGTAAGATAACATAATTGCGTGTAAATAGAAGACGTTTGTTAACATTGAGAAACATGATTGATACTTTACAACTTTTCTTAACGTTGCAAAATAATATTATGTCAAATAAATTCTCAAAATTATAAGTAATAATACGATACGATTTTTGTTTTCGATATTGCAAATTTTTCTAAGAATAATATATATATATATACGCTTTAAAAGAAATTCTGAAAAAGATATATATAATACACACAACTATCACTAGAGCAATATTACATTAGCTAACGTTTATATATATATATATATATATAAATTTTATTAATCAATGGGATCTTATTAATCTATAAAATATTACTTGTAGAACTTGTCTCTCTTCTACCTACTAATTACGTCAATAATTAATTGCGGGTGATGTATTAACGAGGCAAATTCCTCAAGAGGAAATCGAGCGAGCGAGTCACATAATCGAAACATACGCGTTGACGACGTTGGAGACGTCCGGGAAAATATCGGATATTAGGCCTATAAACACGAGTTGGACCGAGCTTACTGGGGGCTTACCGTGGCGAAATGTTTCTACTATGCTGACCAAGCCGGCACGCCCCGCATGGGACACACCGCACGCATGTGGCATGAAAATGCGACTTTATAATGGGATTAGGTGGGTTGCAATTCAGATTATAAATTGGATTATGGCGCACCGTTAACCGCGCTAAACGCTTTAATCGCCCCCACCGCTGTGCGCCCTTTTGTAAACGCGCAATTTGCCCCTTCACTGCATACTTTCGCGAATTGACCTCGCGGCGGCAACGGCTGTTGTGGCGTAAATTGCATCGTCGGGCAAGAGGGAGACTTTTCCAAAAGAAACATAGTAAATAGTAAATACGTATTTATCTAAAAGTAATTCTTATCTTATTTAAAACTTACAAAAGAAAGAGAATAATACGATACCACATCGCGTATTATTCGCAATTATAATATTTCGCGACTTTGGCAAAGGCGAAGTACGAACAATTGGTTAAATTGTCCCCGAGGCACGACTACTAAAAAAGATGGAAACGGAACGGCATTTTTACAAAAATATATAATGCTTCATATAAAAGGCATTATTAAAAATACATCACTTTTCGCACGTCAATAACTTATAGAAAAAAAAATGTCAAATAGTGGTGAAGATACGTTAGTAATCAAAATAATCGGGAATCATAGTCAGAATTATAGTTCGTTCTGCGGGTTTAAGTTGCACGACTTCATAAAAGAATACAATGCAACGGTTCGGGTGGAGGTCAAAGAGAAACAAAAAAAGCACAGGAGGAGGGTGCGTAAGGAGAATGAGAAGATGGAAAGGTCAGAAGCGAAAGCAGGACTGAGGGGATCACCCGCGGGGCTAAATAATACCGGGCAAAATGCGGTGGGCCATCCTTCGCCACGCTTTTCAAATCGACGCGAGATCGTGACCAACGCGAGAGAAAAAGAGACCGACGAGGCAAAGGGAAGTCGCTGGGATTTTTGTTTAAGTGCCTGGAGAGGTGAGCCCACAGCCCCGTCGAATGTAGGCGGACAACGACGCGTTTCACCTGCTGTTAGAATTGCCTGCCCTGCACTCTGTCCCGCAGCCCTCGATTTCCACTAATTCTCTGAGAGGAGCCATTATTATTCTTTGCCGGAATCGATTCTGTGGCTTTATATGAAATCTTTTCGGCACGACCAAATATCGGTTATTAACTCAAATTGTATTCAATTTAAAATATCTGAAGACTGACCGCTTGCTAATTCGATGTAGCGAATAGACTTACCTACTATAAGTAGAGAAGTAATGAATCAATAGAAAAGCGGTATAAATCTTCGTAAAGATTTAGAGATAAGATTTAGAGACAATATCTTCATCGGACACACATTACAAATGCATTTTGGTAGACCAAATTATTCATACATCATTCAATTACTCGAATAAAAATTCAGAAATGTTTCTCTTCTTTACGGTAAGCGAGCTTTTCTCTTATCTAAACCTTAATGAAACCATTCACCAATTAGTTTCACATATTAAGGAGCGGTAATAAATTCTATCTCTTCGCATCAAGATAACGACGAATGACCTTTACGTATTCTTAATTCCCACACGTCCCGTAGATTTTTAGTAATTGGTAGAAACATAGGAAATCTGTCTCTGCTCTCGCGTGCCTTCCCTTCAAGAAAAAGTGTCCGGAAACCCCGCTGAGCTTGCCTTTCTGACCCACACATTGGCGTAGACAGCATGACAGTAGGTAAAACCAACGGCGTCATCAAAGTAACATAAACTCCATGATCGAACAATGATTAATGATAGTCGCGCTGTACCGAGGTAGTCACGTCATCAGATCTCGAGTGGTATAGAGAGTGTATTTTTATTTATGTTATATCTTGGAAAAAAATTTCACAAAAACTTCGTTAGATTGTAAACGAATTATGTCTCTTCAAGTACGCTCTTCCGCAATTATTTACATTTATCGCGTTTGTCCGATGACTTAAATTACATTAGCGAGAGGTGTTCGACGGAATTAGCGACGATAAAGACGCCTCGGAGACATAAAGTACACCAGCTGCCGGTCGCAATAAAAAGTCTACGCGATATCAGGTTTTTGTGAGCGTGCGCTTGTACAAACGAGATGCACCTGACGACGACTCGCACTCTTTTCTCTTGGATGCGTTTAAATACGTCAAAATGAAATACGTTACGTTCTTACCGCTTGTCACCGCCGTATCATCGTAAACATTCGACAATTTGTTTTTATGATCTAAATAATCTATTTTATTGTACTTTATATATACCTATGAAAATGTTAAAAAAATTAGAAAGCCATCTCTTGAATATTATCGAAAGAAATTTTTCTCTACGCAAATCCCAAAACATTAAAAAGATCGGAGACGTGTAATATTTACATTAATGATTTATATATGTAGAAGTAAAATATATTACCGGTTCTTTTTTTTTTTATTTTTACGAATCAATCTTTTTTTCGATATATCGAAAAAAGTCTCCTTGAAAATATATTTTTACTCGTGATATAATATATTAAATTATTAAACGTCTCTAAAGATTTATTATGATTGAAAGATCTGGTAAACAGCGATACGTGTTGGAGACGAGAAAAGGAGCGCTGGCTCCAGCGACTAGCCGACTAATAGTATGCTTTTTAACGTGCGTCATACATATGCAGGATTCGCGAGTGCGTTCGATTCGTAGGTGCTCGTCTCACGAATATTTTCCATTTATGCAAATTCCGCCGGCGTGCGCGAGCATGCGGGGACGCAATCGCAATTAGGAGTCGCAGCTGTAACTGCGTGCGTAAAGGTGTCGTAACTTCGGCGAAGAGGGCTTTCTCGCGTAACCAGAGACGATACCACGAAGCACTTACCGACCTTAACCGAGAATATTTTGCGCCCTTACCCACTTTAACTAATGCGCTAAGTGGCGTGGGCTGTATGTTTATGCGGCTGTAGTAACGTGTACACGTACGCGAAATTGCGCTTTATCCCGATCGCTGGTTCGAAACGCTTTCGCGATTTCGAAACGGAGGAAGGGAAGTCAATCGAAGCGATAAAATCGTAATCTCGAAACAATCCAAGACAGTCGCCCGTGCCGTGTATGCCTTAAGATCGTATCGAACGTATGTATATGCGACTCCACCGAAATTTCTGTCCATTTTTTATGATATCAAGTTACGTTTTGAAATATTTCCGCCCCCGACTTGGCCGCGAATATCTTTTACGATCGTTAACGCGATCTTTTTCTCTCTCTCTCTCTCTCTCTCTCTCTCTCTCTCTCTCTCTCTCCCGAATTTCTTAATTCTCTTCGTATCGCGTGATAACTACATAAGAGAAAGAGGAACGCGACACACCGTGGTCTCGACGGTTTATGCATCGTTAGCGTGGCATGGGGCTTGGTTTCATGCTGTAAGTAACACCGCACCGGGCGCACAGTGGCATGGCGATCGTTTTTTTTACAAAAAGGTAGGCGGATATGAGTCCGAGAGAGAACTCACAATCGATATCCTAATAATTTTCTGGTAATCGCGCTAAGCTATCGTCTCGCGACTACGCGAGAGAGGAAGAGGAAGGAAGTGAGGAGGAAGAAGAAACAGACCCTTCTTTATGTAGGTACACGGCCCTCGCGCGCTCATTTTCACCGGTACCTTCGCGAGAGAGAAGAAAGAGGAGGGGAAGGGGCGGAAGAGGGGGGGGGGAGGGTCTGCCGGCACGCCGCGTCTCCGTATTATTATGATAAAATATTTTTTCGGTCATAAATATACGTCTGGAACGCGAGACCCCCGTCGCGCGCAGGCCACCCGACGTACGTTGCAATGCGATAAACGCACCGCACTTGCACGTGTACCCACGCATGCATCCGCTGATCTTACGAATGCTCCTTAGCGTCTAGGACGAGCGAGCGACCGCGGTGCAGAACGACATTGCAGCGGTGGTACCTTGACACTACAGAGATGCATAAGATGCGACGCGTTGTTAATCTCTATCTTTTTTGCACGGTGCACGAAGGAGGTATATACGGCAGACAAAAACGTGGTTTCCATTAGCAATAGGAAAACCATCGCAAAATACTAAAATATGCTATCTTAAATTGGTACCTCTACAAATATTTTTTTATAACTTTCTACAACTTTAATACCTACGTACATGCATGTGTGTGCGTCGCATATCTTGTGGCAAGAATAGTTAGTACGATTATTATCACAACATCGTACTACGTTTCTTCTTTAATGCGTGTTACCAGCAGTAATGGCACTAGCATCGTGATATGAGAGCGACATATCGCATTGGAATGCGTTTATATCCACGAGGGTCCTATAATTCAACGATTCTCTTTCAATACATTCGACGGACGTATCGGCATGTTTGCGTAACCCGACAAAATATACAGATCGAATTTGGAGTGATTTGTTTTCTCTGCCGTTAGAAATTTTGTTCGACCGTCTAGGCCGCGATGTAAAAATAAACATTTTTTTCCGGGAGTGAAGCTTTTTCACGCCGCGAGCCGGACCATTACATTCACCCGCTTCCAACCCCTGTCCGAAACATAACTTTATAGTTAATATATATATATATATATATATATATATATTAGTACGTAGATATACATATATGCATATTGCACACACACCTGTCATATAACTTGAAATAGAGACCATAACGCATCCATCTTCGAACTATTAGCTCCTACATAACTCATCTCTTTTCCCCATCAGGCAAATTGGTATTTCGATCGAAAACGACTTTTTCCTCCACCCCGCCTATTCTGTCAAATCCGGTGCTTTTATCCGGTCGATGACTTATGACACAGCAACGCGTTCAAAATCTCATGATTCATGAAAATTTCTCTTTTGCAATATTTATTTCCACGTATCGTCGATCGGCATGTGGAAATTGGCTGCATTTAGCGTATTGGAAAGATTTGTTATAAAAAAAACTTTCTTATAAAAAACTTGAATCTTCAACAGGCATTTGGGTTTTATATTAGCAATGAAACGTTTAATGAATGAATTTGTTATTTTATGTAGAATTCGAGTATGTCGCAAAAATATTGGAAACTGGAAATATAAATGACTCGATTTTTATCTAAATCAGTCTGTTGTGTTCCTCGAAACATTCTTAGAATTTCGACTAGAGGATCCTGGATATGCCGTGACTAAGTGTATCAGAGGGGGTCAACCGGAGGGGTTCTCAAGACGATCTACTCGCTGCGGGGATGCTCCGAATTCCGAAAACGAACTCTCGTGGGCGGATCGTGGCCCATAAATACTCGCGGTGTAAACATCAAGTCGCCGATGTTTGGCCGGGTCGAGCTTGGCCAAGCGTGCCAACGGATTCGATCATCTGATGTAAACCCTTTGCTAAAATAAACCTAGTCGGCTTGTTCGTGCCCGACTAATAACGCGATAGCGGATGATATATATCGCATACTAATTATTCCTCACGACTCTCTATGTTTTTCACGCAACGAATTAACTACTGATTCACCAGTCGTCTCGAAAGAAGAAAATCAGATTTACAGTTCGTGCGGAACTACAATACGTACTATCGTAAGAAAAGCAATTAGAATATTCCGAGTCTGATACGCTGACCAATCAAGTAAAGTAAAATCGCACTCGATTTTTTTAAATAAATTTCATTGTTTCTGTAGACTTTATTTATTATCATAAATTGAACGGGTAATTTAATAAACACTTCTATATACCTATATAATTTTAAGTCTAATTAAAATTTAATAAAAAAATATTAAAAATTGAGAACAAAAAGAAAAAACTTTTTCAATCATCACGCTACAGAAAAATCGATTCTTGAAATCTTGAGTCTCGATATTTTACATATAATTAATATAGTTAAAATAATCATAAATCTTTACTTCGACTCAGTCTCGCGACGATACAACCACATGCGATGCAAGCAATTTTCTTCAGAGTCTATTCGATGATTTTTTATATAACAAGAGCGCGAGTAACCAGATCCTATTGAACGGCATAACGAACGAAGTTCCGCGCGCAGTAAAGATAGCACGAGAGGAACAAGAAACTGTACCCGGAGGGCTTCTGTATTAAACGGGCTTCTATTCGAGAAAATTATTGCGCGTGTTCGAGACGCGTTTCGTAGCCGAGGGTGCGTACGGTGCGGATATACGCGAGATACGATCGTCATCCGTTGCTCTGACAAAATAAAGTAGCTGCCGGAAAAATTGTGGCTGGCCGTGTGGTTTTATTAACAATGCTCGCGTGGTATCGCGATCGAGGATCTGGCTCGCGTAATCATACGCAGGCGCGATATCTCGCTGCTGTTTTCTCCTACGAAAGCACAAATCAACCATTGTTTGGTGGTAGCAGGACGGGATACTAGTAACTGGATTGTATCAGCAGGTGCCTTGTGTGAAAGACCAAGGGATTTAAAATCTTTTTTACTTTATCGAAATACGATTTCTTCGCGGGTACGACTATCCAGTTTTCTACACATCCAATTTTTCTTACACAAATTCCACAAAAGAAAGATGTTAATTTTTTTAAACCGATTCCACCTTCCTAACCGAATGAATTACCAAGGTGGGCTGAAAGATCTACATGTATGAGAATAATAAGTATGAAAGATATTTTATTCGAAATATTTTCCATCGAATGCATTTTTTTAATAATGATTATCAGTACAAGGATATTACTTTATCTTGCCTAATTTCGACATGTTTAACATTTACTTCTTATCTACTTCGGTTACTGAGGCAGAAAGCGATAAATCATCCTCTCCCGTAAACAATTAATTTTACGTATCATCGCGTAATAAACTCAAGGTATCGCGCAATACGCCTCGATATACGATATGCCTCCAGAAAGTTTGCTCGTGTAAAAACTGGCAGCGAAAGTTCTCAATGTATAATTTTAGCATCATCCATGACCGCAATTTATGTCGATCGCGTGAGAAAAAGTCATGCGGGTACTAAGCCACGTTCGAAAAATTAATTTTACTTAATAACTCGTACAAGTTCGCGGGGAATTAATTGCGGCGTGATCTCGCGGTTGTTGTCGTGTAACCAATCACTTTGGCGGAATGGACGAGCAATTTTGTCCATTCCGCCAAAGTGATTGGCGAAAAGCAAGCTTGTCCCCGCGGTATCGCAAATGATACCACCTATATCGCGTTAATTGATTCGTAAGAGATGAAATAACAGGCTTCCAGATTGATTGCCAGAAGTGCAATCGACTGAGTCGGCTGAGTCGTCGACTCGTAGCTCGCGCATAACTCCACGCCAGTATTATAATTGCACTTGATGCAGCGCGGCGGCGATCGCCCGTGCAATTACTTCGGCTCTCTTTCGCTCAGCCACGAAGATCTATGGGACAGTTGACGCGCCGCGCGAAGAAGCGAAGTTGAAGGCCGCCGGCCACGTTGGTCCCCGGCAATTACACGCGATTCGCGCAATCGTAAAACGAAACGAACGCCAAGTACGCGCGCAATGTCGTTGCCGCACAGTGTTTTCCTATGCGCGGAGCCCCTTCATCGGCGAGGTAAGCGTGCCGTAAATCAACTGACGTGTAGATACAATGAGAGAGCGAGAGATAGAGAGAGAGAGAGAGAGAGAGAGAGAGAGAGAGAGAGAGAGAGAGAGAAGAGTTTGTTCTCGCAAAAAAGCCGTTTTGCCGTTATGCAAAATACAATTTGTTATTTGAAATTATATAAAAGATAATAATTATAGTCATACTCCACAATTTCAGATAACTTTTAACTGGTGAACATATGCTTCTCGCTGTTAATATGTAACGCAAAGCGGAATCTTCCTTTTCAACTAGATCCCGAAAATTGGATAAAACTACGAGATGATCTAAAAGTAAAAAATTCATAATTTTAACTTATCCCTTTCTGCATTTCACCACCGAAAATCAAACTGCCGTGCAGTTGCCCGGCTCGCATTACGTCAACTGGTGCGTCGCAGGTGCAGTGTTTGAATGCGACCTGCGATCTGGCGCACCCACGGCGCGCCGGTAGCGAAGCAAGAGGATCGTGCGATAACGCGGCGCGGCGAAAGAGGGAAGCGAGGAAGATGAAGAAGAGGAAGAAGAAGAGGAGAAGACGAGACGAAATCGCGAGGTGGTAGAGGCAAACGAGGAAACGATGGAGGAGGAAGAGGAGGAGGCGAGAGAGGAGCTCGAGCGTGAAACACGTGACAAGGACGGAGGGAACGAACAGGCACTCGGTGCTCCGCCCCAGGTACACGGCCAACATGGCCGCTGAGGGACGGATTGGCGGAGGCCAGCCGCGACGCCAACCGATGTCGTCGTGACGCCCGCGCTTCACTCAGCTCGGCTCAAACTCAACGGATTTCGTTCGCGTCGGCCCCTACGGCACTCCTCCGTTCCTCCGGTCGCCGCCCACCCTTCTTCGGCTTTCCCTCCGCACTCCGCACCGACCTCCTCGCCGACCAACCGTACCCTCACCGAAGTGCACGTGTAACGCACGTACTCTCGCGCGCTGTGCTCCGACCGACTTCCGTCTGCGATTTCGTCGTTCTGCACCGCGAAGATGTTACGATCGAAACAATATTTCACCATTTGATATTTAAACAATATTTTTTTTAGATTTTTTTTTTTTTTTTTATACACACGCACGTTGTTGCAAATATTTTAATTTGCGTAAATAGATGTGATGATTTTAGAAAGCAGATGCGCGTTTTGACGGAAGAAAAAAACACGCTTAATTTTCCGTAAAGTCTGATGTAATAGAAGATGATGAAAAGTCATCAGTGTAATAATGACTTTTAAATGACTTTTTTATATAAAAAAGAAAAACATTTTTAACGTATGTAGCATATGTGTTCAAATATTTTTTGTTTTACCTTCACGTCACAGGATATCAAACCAGTTTTAAATTTCTAATTTTAAACTAATGGTATATTAATTTGTTGACACAATCCTTAGAAACGGCAAATTACAAGACTAGCGCAGACATATATTTGCAATGCATTGCTAAACGGAAATATAGTGTATTATTAACCACAGGATGTGGTTTGTTCGTCTCGCGTATTCGTTACTTTCCAATGCAATCACGTTTGCAACTAAGTTGCAGGCCGCGAGGCGTTGCAAGAATACTCGAGTGCATGATGCATGACAAATATGCACGCTAATGCAAGGGTGCCCTTGCAGATTTATCTTCGCTCGTTCGCACTGATGTGCGAAACTCGCTCCCGATAAGTAATTAAACTTCCTAATGCAATTTGCATTAGTTCCTTTGGTAGGTACTACAGTCAGCAGAAACAGTAATGGAATAAGTCTTATGCAATGATTAATTAATACAATCGTGTCAAGGAATCAACGTTATTTTTTTATTTAATGTAACCTTATTGAGTTAGTCGTTTTGCATTATTCTCTCTAAAATATATATTATAATGGATAAAAAAAAAAATTTTAATATCCGTTATTTCTTAATTTCGAAGTTTCAGATCGAATTATGTCTTAAATTAAGAAAATGAAAAGTCTAAATTTATCACATGTTCATTTTTAGTAGAATCTCATATGGAGATATACAGTTGAAAATTGAGCTAATAGCTTTTATAAATTGAGCTAATAGCTTTTATAAATTATCATATTTCTTTCTAAGTTCGAATTTAATTCCAGGGAGCGAGATCCTAGGGGCGTCCATCTACGGGATTCCGGATAGGATTCCGGTTTATTAAATATCTTTTTAGTTTTGTATTTAATCTCAGGCAATATCTAAGAGAAAGAAAGGAAGAAAGGAAGAAAGAAAGAAAGAGAGCCGAAGAGAACCGACGAGGTAGAATCTCAGGTAAAGCGACGTGCTTGTGAGTCGTCGGCGATTCGTCGCGCTTCTCCGGCGTACGGAGCGGTAGAAAGCGCGCACCGGTAAAAAGCTCTCGCATAATAATTCACCGGCCGTAGACAAGAAAGCGATGGGGGTCGTAGCCGTTATTAGAGAAGTAAGCTTCGCGCGGTTACATTCGGAAAACGCCGATTGTTATTGCGCACCGGCTAATGGGTGTCGGATGATGAATACGCGTGAAACTCAAGTTATATCGTGCGCGAGCGAGAGCACGAGTGAAGAAACAGAAACGAGCTGCCACCTGTTGATCCTTGGCAGCCACTCGATATTTATGCATACGTGACGAAATATCGCTTAAAACGCTCGTCAACATTAACATAAACTTGTACATGGCAATCTGCGTCGGCTACCGGCCGTCATATAAATATGAAGTTCGATCGCGCTCTTTGTCATCGGGAAGTAATTTTTTCACACGTCATATAAAATCTACAGTTAAGCAAGAGAGAATTTTTGACATGGATATTTATAATGATGAAGACGCAACGTAATTTCACGTTAAATCATGCAAATAATCGCACGAATAAATCTCTGTAACAGCGAAACATTTTTTTCTTAGATCGGAAAATTTTTGCATTTTTGCAATTGGAAAAAAAATAATATTAAAATAAATCTTATATACTTTCAATATACTTTCAATTATGATAAGTTTACAAAATTTTTAAATTAAAAGATAAATTATTTCTAAGTTAATTCTAGAATGTTGCATACTTTACATAAATCATATAACTGATTTATGATTATTTTTTAGAAAAATTTATCTTTTACGTAGAATTAATTCATAGAAAAGAATCATTGTGAAATAATAAGATATAAATAAACAGAAGTTTGCTAGTACTATATCTTATTTCCACCAAAGCTTATTTCCACCAGAGTGCAGCATTTGATTGGTATTCACCGAGCCCCCTCTGTGTACTTCACAAATAGCTCGATACTTCAACAGTTTGCAGCCTTTTGTAAAAATTGTTTTCTAATGTATTGATAATTACTTATATAAAATATTTCATCTTTATCAGATATAATAACCTTATATGACAATGTTATATGTGTCTTTGTTTCTTTCTCTGTTCACTTAAATTATTGTATCATTATCAATAAAATATCTTTAGAAGATTTGTTGAGTAGTTAGTAGTATTCTTTAGATGAAGTTATATCACTACTAAATAGTATTGAAGAAATAATATGAAGAAATGATTTAAAAAACAATCGATGGTCGGTAACATTACTCTTCGTAGATATTCGTAAATCTGTAATGAATGCTTATTTTAATAAAAAACTATGTGAGAGAGAATATTAATCAAATTTCATAAAAATGTAGAATCTTCAGATATAAAAAGACTTACATATTCTTAATTAAAACAAATATAAAAATTAGTAGCATAATATTTACATTTGCAATCACATCTAAATAAAAATATAAAATAAGATAAGTAAAAAAAAGCAATAATTGATTCTAAACATGCACATATATATTACACTCGATATATCGATAATAATATCAGAGAGGAACCTGAAATCCTCTTGATCTTTTTCATGGGATTATCGAAATTCCCGTATATTAGCACCCCCTAAGTTCTATTTTAATACCTTGGAATTAAGTAACTACTTTAATTTTCTGACTGTCGATAAAATCGGCGTTCTGGTGTGTATCCGTGCTACTTCTACAATTCGTGATAATAAGATGAAATTCAATAAAAATTCCGTATAAAAATTTTAAAATAAAAACACAAACGGAAATATCATATATTTACAATAATGAAATTCATATTGTTCGGTACAATATAAACAAAGATTATAATTCGGTCGGAATATGTGACCAAAAAAAATTTTTTAATAAATTTGCATAGGTCCTCCACCATCCCCACCGATTTTGGCGGTCCTCTTTTTTGCACATTTTAAATGCACTTTTTGATATTTATTATTAATTATACAATTAAATTCAATATCAAACAATATCAATCAACAATAAATCCTATATATATGATTGAATTACTTTTTAATTTTACTAACACAATCTGTAAACTTCTCTCTTGCTATAAGCGCTAAAGAATGGCTGTTTTAGAAATTTCTGTTTAACATAAATATTTGATGTACTAAAAATCATAAATCTAAGCGTTCGATATTTTCCCATACTTAGCCACTGTATATATATATATATATATATATATATATATATATATATATATATATATACGTCATATAAAGACAAAAAAGACCAGAATGATCGCTTTCAAGCTTCTCTCTGATAATACTACGATAGCACGAAATTCATTGCATAAATCTTTCAAGATTACTGACAAAATACCGTATTTATTCATAATAAAACAGTCGCCTCATGTTCTAAACTTGTGTTAATACACAATTAATTATAGGAAAAAGTTTTTTATTTTGTAAAGACAATCTATACGAAAAATTTTTATAAAAATTATCGCATTCGATCGACACGAATGACTTAGAATCCTCTTAAGAAAAAAATAGTATTCCGACTGTGAATATGGTAGTATACGTTTCTCTCGACCTCGACGATAATTTTGCAGCGCCAACTGATGCTCACGTTACGAAGTATCATCAGCTGAGCCCAAGCGTCGTAGACACAATAGCAGACGCGTTATTCATTAAGTAACGACGCGCACAGATAGGTTGGAACGAAAGAGCAATTCTCTTCGATAAAGCGACGTACGCGATATGGTAGATTTAAAGACAAACGTGAGTTTCGCGTGCCAACGATGTTTGCAGCCGCTACGACTAGATTCGAGTTTCGATCATCTCGGAGAACATACTCTGGCCGAACTCTCACGTAGGTAATTTCTATTTTGTATTAGCATTTTGATATGCATTACCGTGTATTTGATTACCCCACTCGTCTCCCTTCACACTGATAACGCTTCTCTATATATTCTGATCGCTCATGATAATGCGTGACGCCTATTTAATTCATCCTCTTGATTTTCTCTAACTTTCTCTAAATAACTTGACTTTTTTATGAATTTCTTAGTAACTAACATTATGCATCTGTATATAAACAATGACTTACATAGTACATATATATATATGTATATCTGATTTGTTATACGCAGTATCATTTGACATAAAAGAGCTGTATCAGCTCTTAATTATTTGCAGTTTTTAATTATGTTGAAGATACTTAGTCTTAGTTTATATGTTTCAATGACATATATGTATTTGAATATTTAATAACAGAAATAAAGTATGATCACTTATTTTGATATAGCTATCTAGTATATAACAAATTTTATAATTGTTATTTTATTGTAGTTCCTATACAACAACAAGTTGTTGGAGAATTAGAACCTCAAAGTGATAGTATAGAACACTTAGTTCCACCATTTAGGTTGACTGAATCAGGAAATGGTACAAATGGATTTATGTTAGTTGGTGATTCTGGTGAAACAGAAAGCTTAAGTCATCATTTAAAGGTAGGTAAAGAGATTTGGAAAATATTTTTAATATGAAATCTATATATTTGCAACTTATGCTTTCTAGGTCCGAGCAACATTATTTGATATTCTTAGCAGTAGTAGTTCGGCAGATCACCCACTTTGTGATGAATGTACAGATAGTCTTCTGTTACTAATGGATCAGCAATTACGAATGACAGAAGGAGAATGGTCAGATTATAATGAATACCTGAAGAAACTCGAAATTGAACAACAATATCAAGGACACGAAGATGTGGAGATGGAAAACCTGACAAAAGAATTGCAAGATGTTAAGGCTGAAGAAGAAAGAATGATAAGAGAATTAGAAGCGTTGAGGAAGGAAGAAATAGCTACGAGGAATGCTATAGCGGAACAAGAGAGAGAAAGGGAGAGATTGCAAAGCGAAGAGGACAGGTATTGGAAAGAGTATTCAAAGCACAGAAGAGACCTCATGTTAGCTGATGATGAATGTCGCAGGTAAAATAGTCTCTCAAAATAGTTAAATATTTTTTTTTCTCATAAATACATAAAATAATAATTTATTAATATCCTTCTATTACATAAAATCAAATATTTTTCTTCATAGTCTGGATAATCAACTGGCGTATGCAGCTTCACAACTCGAGAGATTAAAGAAAACGAATGTTTTTAATGCCACATTTCATATCTGGCATTCAGGCCATTTTGGAACAATAAATTCATTTCGATTGGGACGATTGCCGAGCGCGCCAGTAGATTGGAGCGAGATAAATGCTGCATGGGGACAAACAACCCTTTTACTAGTGGCTCTCGCGCGCAAAATGAATTTAACATTCAAGCGTTTTCGTTTAGTACCATTTGGCAATCACAGTTATATCGAGGCTTTGGATCAAAACAAAGAGCTTCCATTATATGGGAGTGGAGGATTTAAATTTTTATGGGACACAAAATTTGATGCAGCTATGGTGGCATTTCTGGATTGTTTACAACAATTTAAAGAACAAGTAGAAAAAGGAGATAGTGAATTTTGTCTACCATATAGGATGGATCGAGGCAAAATTGAAGATTCTGCCACGGGCAACTCCTATTCCATAAAGTATGTCTGGATATTACAAATATGAATGTGTGTTGTGTATGTGTAAGAAATTCCCATAAAAAATATTTTTATCTAATTTTTCTTTCTATTTCAGAATACAGTTCAATTCGGAAGAACAATGGACCAAGGCCTTAAAGTTCCTATTAACAAATTTAAAATGGGGTCTCGCATGGGTTAGTTCTCAATTCACAAAGGACGAATTGAATACTAATTGAATATCAGTCCCCTTGTAATTTTATGTACTTTAATTGTGCAACTATGCTCTATTTGTAAATAAATACGATTGACCGATAGTATTTCATTTGCAATATTTTATCGTTTTTCTAGATGATAAAGTAAAATAATTTTTATTTTCATTTTATTCAACAATATTCAGATTTATTAAGAAAAAACCAAGACACACCGTATAAGAAACTGGATGGACTTTGTACTTCCTTGGATCTTATATAATCCTTCAGCTCAGGAATGCTTAATTCAACTATTTCTATGAGTTCACCTTCAGATTCGTCACCACCACCTATAATGATAAAAAAATTCAAATTAGGCATTATAACAAAATAATTTTCTTTCAAGCTAAGAGAGAGTAATAAAAGAGATATTTTCAAAATTTACAATCAAACTTACCAGGGTGTATATGCATGGCATCTGTAACTTCCACATAGAAGAGAGTTTGCTTTGCACTAGCAGAAGCACTAGATCTAAAAATCACAAAAATACGATAAACTTTTAATAATTATATTCTAGATATCAGATTTCTTTTGTCGCAATATATAAATTATATTTTTTTATATCGCTTCTAAATTTGACAAATATATTTATCATTGATACGTTGATGATGTAACAACAGAAGAAAACGACTAGAGCATAAGTAAAATATTTCAGACTTACAAGTAGGTAGTAATTCGCTCAAATGCCGAAATGGGTGCTTCGTAGCCACATTCTTCTTTCAATTCTTCCCTGGCGATTTCGACGAGAGATTTGTCCTTGTCCACGATACCAGCGCAGAGTTCCAAAGTTAGCCCCAATGTTGCGGGATAACGTCCAACGTCGATCATATCTTGCTTATTCGATAGGGATGCGTAATATACCGCTGGTCGAAATTGCTTGACAAACACGAGCTTTCTTCGACTTGTGTTGAAAACGATTATACACACGCTATCGTGAATCCTTATCACATCCCACTCCTTGAGCTGATTGTCTTGCGTGTAATGCAGTCGGATACTCCTCAACCACGGCGAATCCTGTGGGACCTTTCCCACACGAATGTCATGCAAATCGAGCATCCTTTTACGAACAGCTCGGTTCCTCTCATCTTGTGTCGTGGTGACATTCATCTCTTCTATCAAAGTACCACGAGAGTGGCACGAATCACCGAATATAAGCCGTTCTCTTAACTCCCGTCGATAACGATGACGCATCTCTCAAGCGCGCGCATAGGCCACAGATGACGCACGTGACATTAAACCAAGCGCCAGAATACAAATTTAATGTATAAATAAAACGAAAACACCATAATCTTATAAATATCTGGCTTGATTAATGTCTCAATTAGCGTGATGGATCTTGGAAATAAAATTGCATATTCATCGGATTGAATTTCAAATAAACATTTTTAGATAACGTATTACGTTAGATAACGTATTTTGAGATAACGTATTACGATACTACTTAATCATATAGAGAAGATAATGTAATAAAGTTTGTTCTGGCACAACATAAAATACGCCTTGTCTTTTTTCCTGATCAGGAAATATTTTTTCTAAAAAATTAATCATATTTTTGAAAGTGACAATAAATAACTGTTTTATATATATATATAGACGTAGCATGTTTCTCTTTCTATCCCATCAAGTAATGTCGGTTATTTTATAACATCAAGATATTAAATTTATGAGGAATGTGTAATCGTTTTCCCCCATCTCTTCTCGGGAAATTATTCTTGCAATTAGTCGACTGAACCGACGAAAAGTATGGGTTGCACGTAATCGAATTTAACGCGTCGTATAAAATTAGGATCGGTATAACGTAACCGGTCGCACAACGTGCGCCGCACTTAAATTTTCGGTGAGATGCAAACCTCCGATAAAGCTGCTTCCCTTTCACGATCGTGCCAGGATAACGAGCCAAGGAGGGAAGAGCCAAGAGGGAAGGCGAAGGTTTCGTTATTTCTTTTCCCTCTTTTCTCTTTTAATTTTCTTCTCTTTTATCGCCTTTGGCACTTCGTCCGTCGGCTTAAATGCATCGAGGATCTCTTGCTGCCTGACTTGAGTTTCCACGTGAATCACATCGGGCTTCTTGCGGTACTTGTTGATCGCCGCCGGTGGTGAAAATTCGATTTCCATATCCGATGCCGTGGAGCTCGACGCAACCGAAGCATCGTCCTTATTGCGGACTATTTTAAATTGCAGCGGCTTCATTGGTTCTTCGAGATGTGGCACATCCGTGGTCTCCTGCCTGATCGGATACATCGTCACGTAATACGTGCCGTCCTTACGGTGAATGTGCAGCGTCGGAGGTGGTTCCATCTCTTCCTCGCCCTCTTTCTTTACTTGTGACACGTAACTTATGCTCTTGTATATTTTGTCGTGTCGCAAGCTGGTGCGCGAAGGTGTTGACTGGATCTTCGGCTGAGTCTCCATTATAGAGGTGCCCTTCGCTTCCTTCAGCAACTCGTTCAAGTAACGTCCGATCGCGCCCGGCTTCCAACCGATCCGTGGTTTGAGCTTGCCTACCGTCTTGCTCGTGGTCCACAGCCAGCCCATGTTAGCCGGTATTCTAAATCGCGGATCGATACAAGTCTTGTGGCCGTAATTAGTCCCGGGATAGATGTCGCCAATAGAATAGACGTAGCGCATCACTCGCCTACTAACTTTGATGGGACCCTTATCGATATCACCCGCCGGACCTGGTTTACTTTTTAGATATCGTCGAGTTTTGATAGATTTGCCAGCGGTTTTTGTGGTGATCGTGCTTGGTATCGGTTTTTCTTGAGGTTCCTCAACGGTCTCATGCGGTACCATCCGATTATTTTTACGTTTCTTCCGGCGAGATTTGCACTTTGGTTCACCACAAGGACCAACGTTGACATCCAGCGGCACAATGTTCGTAATATCTTGTTCTTTTTGCTTTTCCAGCTTCTCTTCTTTTTTGTCCTCTTTCTTCTTCGGCTTAACAGCGACCGGGACTAGCGTTGCTTCCGGTAATACTGGTATCGCTTCGCGTACAACTCCAGTACGTCCTGGAACCGCTGTCTGTATGGGACTCGATGTGGCTTGAGGTATAAAAAGGGTGCTGACGATAGGTGTACCAATCTGCGTATTGCAAGGAGCGGGACATTGAATCGGCGTTACGGGATATTTTTGCTTTTTCTCGCTCGGTGCTTCCGGAACGGCGCAATCCTTCTTCTGTACGTCTCTACCAAAATAAGGACTCTCGGATGGATCCATTAAGCCAAGACCTACCAAACCCGGCACCTTGCCAAGAGAATCCACAAATTCTTGAGCTTCCTTGAAAGCGCGAATCATGCAATCCGCGCCCACACACGGTTTCTTTGTGCATCTAAACGCGCCCGTTCTCCTAGACGGAGCCTTTCCTGGACAAATGCAATCCTCAATTCTATCCGTGTTTCTCGGACGAGAGCTAGCACCCGTTTTCTTGCTCTTTTCATATATGACATTCGTCGCGTTGGAAAGCGCGTAGGCTGATGCATAATCGCTTCCACCCATCATGCGATTTTTCATGTTATTCTCATGCCATGTGTGCTCTTCATCCCATAACTCTTCGTTATTCAAATAATTATTTTCTATGTTCTCACCACCCCTCATTCTCGTAATATCACGATTGGCCAAGTTTGAGACAGCATCTGGTTTTAAATCAGAATCGTCGGAATAGTGAGCAAGTGTAGCGAACGATGGGAAATGTTTAATAGCATCAGGATTTCTTAAAGCCATGCAACAAGAACGAACACATCCGGAACGACACATCATTGGATGCATTGATTGGCTAATTGGTGGACACGAGCAAGTCGACTCGTCCGGATAAATCTCATAGATCAAACTGCGATATTTACGATCATTCAGTTTCTCGGCGCTCGTTAATTTCTCGAATCCTGGTTGACCCATTGATATACAAGGTGACGATTCCGGTCTCGTTAATACAGACTTTATTTTGGTATTGTTGTTTTGATTGTATAATTTTGAGTACGACGGATCCAGAATTTCGCGCAATAACAAGGTTTTGTCGTCATATTTTTCCGTCACGCCATTTATGTCTTTATTGGATAATTTTGTGCAAGGAAGTTTCCCACCGAAAGGAAAACCTCTTAGGACGAATGATTTTTCATGAAGCGTAAGGTGATTGATAATGGAGCTCCCGAAACACGATAATCTCAGAGACATCGATATAGATCCACAGGGATTACCATATTCGTCGGTCAAGGTGTAAATCTCTGTTAACATATATGATTCTGATAGCCCGTCTATCTTGTCCTTAGCAGCGGCTACACGATCGCAAAAATGTCCTGGCAAAAATGCCGTTGCCGCGCAGAGAAGAACCTGACAAGTGTCATCCTGCGGGTTATGGTCCCCCTCGCGAGAAACCTTATACACTTCGACACTCAGAGGAATCGATTTTACAGATCGTATTAAATTGCTCGGTGTCTGGATAAGTAAACATGTCTTGCCTTCGCAGTTGACATCAGGAGATCGATTTTCTTTGTTCCTAGTTCTGCCATTAATCTCAGTTGATTCTTCAACGATAATGTCAACGGGCATGAGATCGATGAAATTTATACGTATCATTAAATTACACTTTTTATCATTGACTACCTTTTCAGGACATAGATTTAGACGATCGATAAGAATTTCAAGCATGTACAATTGTTCCCCTTCTAATTTTGACATCTTCTTTCTCTTCAAAGCCATTTTAGTAGAATTGAAAATAAACACGCGCACGAATTAATTATAATAAACACGTTGTCAGCTACACGACAAATTTGGAAGGCAATTTCGGATTGACGTTAACGATACGTTTATACAAAGCACGCCATTAATTTTGCGAATATTTTGGGCGCCTGAAATCGAATGATTTTCACGCGCGTACATCAATCAATTGACATTACCTGTTGTCAAATGGTTGTCATAACGATATATCGAAAATAATTATGAAAATATAAGAAGTCGCACTTCAGAGTTTTTAAGAGACATCTACAGAGATCACTTTTAGTCTTTCTTCTTCTTCTTAGCCTTTTTCTCTTTCTTATCTTTTTTAACTTTCGGTTTTATCAATGCCACGTCTTTCACAATTTTCTCTTCGAGAAGCTCAGGCGATACGAATCGCTTTACGCAGATCTCCCGTTCTTCGTCCTGTTCACCGGAAACGAAAGATTTCGGATGTAACTCGTAATGTGTCTTGAAGATGCGTCCGAGGCATGCGACGATGAGCTCCATGTGCAGTGTTCCGGACGGATTTTCGCCCGGATCTATAAGATTAAAGCCGCCCTTCATTACGAATGGCTTCGGCTGACTTTCAGGATCGTTACTGATCATGGCGATCTGATCGCACAAACAGCCTGGTAGGGTCAATTTAGTTTCTGCTATAGGATAAGTTTCGTCCCCACGAAACACACCGATCCTCAAGTTCGATGAGCGTAATCCTTGGACCAAATCTCGCGGTCGCTTGGCAAACAGGCAGCATTTACCGATCATAAAGCGCACGTCCTGATCAGGTTTCAACACATCCGTTTTATCCCGCGTGAATTCGAACACGGGGAAATCTGAAAGCTTGATCTTGATCACGATAGGATACTCGCCGACGTCTTTGATTTTTTCAGGCGTCAACGTCAGTTTATCGATTAGTATCTCGAGTAGGTAGATCTGCTCGTCGTGACCGCCGAAACAAGACATGACGTAATTGAAAGCGTTTCTCGCAAAGAATCAAGTTGTTGTCTCTGATTAAGATTTGAGTCGTCGATATTTATGTCGAGGTAGCTGAAATAATTTTATAACTGAAAAATTTGAAAATCCTGATAATATTGCGTAAAACAGTTAGTAAAATTTTTTAACCGAAAATTTGGAGGTTTAAAAATACCGTGAATGATTGACAGATGGAAAATAACAATAGAATGACAGTGATAATCTTAACGTGATAATCAGCAATTAACTCGGCTCGTATGAGTTTATTCACGTAATATATGATATATCACTCGCTTCTTTAATTACAGAACAAATCAAACTTAGGGAAACGTACGAGATAATGATCGAAAAAGCTTAACTTGATCAACGTTGCGTATAAAATGTTCTTTTAACGTGAAGATTGGATTTTAAATACCGTCTCGCTTAATCTCTTCCGCGTATGTGTGTACGCATATACCGTCATCGATGTGCGAACAGCGAAAAAAACCTATCAACTTACGGTCACGTACATCCCATCCACTATCCGCGCGACTCTTCGGCGTTTCTAATTCCACTGGCAGTTATTACTTAGCTCCTAAGGTGGTATATACTTAAAGTCAACGACGCAAAAGATGCTGCTAGAACCGTTACGAAAACCTTGCGAGAAAGACACCCTCGCGAATTCATTGCTTTCCGTATTCTTTATCAGAAAAAATAATTTTTCCACGTGATGATTTTTGTGTACTTGTAAAAAACGCATGATTTGCTTACTGTCGGTGCTTTGAATCGGCAACAATCAAGTCTCATTAATTAGAAAATGAAGAAGAAAATAGAGAAAGAGGCACATCTCCTAAACTACTTTTTTCATTTAAGAATCAATCGTCGGGCCGATGGTTAGCGAGTAATCCCGCCAACGAGATTTCTCGAGGATTTGGGATGGGGGTCCCATTCCGTCCAGATTTCGGCGGGAACTGCGTCCCCCTAAGACACCGAAGTATGCACTAATTGGTACGGGCGCGCGCGCGCACACACGCACACACGCACACACACACACATGCACGCACATGGTTCAAGGCGAGATAGGCAGAATACGACAGAATGGACCACGGGACGAGATATATCCTGAACATTGTTGACGCTCATCCGAAGCGTGGTGGAAGCCCATCCAGTCCTCGGACCAAAGTGAAATTCCGGACCCGGGCGACACGGCGGCTCGTTAAAATGCTTCTGGGAGTTTTGGGCACGGGACGGCTCCTCGGATAATTGGTGATTAGCGATTAAAACGAACGGATGTGTGTTCGCCGGCTGGTCCTGCTCGTCCGTCTCGCTGCCTTTTCCTTTTTCCCCGCGAGTCGCCGACCACGCGGACGAGGTCCATAAGGTCCGCGTCTTAGAGGGACTCTCAACGCTCATCCATTTCATCTCGTGTCCTCAAGGTAACGGTGACGGTCCTCTCGTTTCCTGCACCCGTCTTTTTCTCCTCGCGAAAGAAGCGTCTTTTAATCGTGCGACCCAACCGTCAGGATCGCTTTTCTCGTCTCGACTCGTTCTTCTTTCTTTATAAGGGTGCGCCTGGGAATCTCAGTTGCCCGTGAGTCCGCGACGATAATCGCAGAGGTATTCGAACGACCGGAAATAACGATCGAACGGCTGGACGTTAATTTGTCGCGGATTCTTTATGCCGGAAGGGTAACTTATTATTCTTTTAGCGTTTGCACCATAAGGTAATCTCGAGGACTAATTTCTATTCTCATTCGCACAATGTCTTTCGCGCTCTTTAAGCTTTTATTCTCAAGCGACGAATATTACACCATTCCATTTCCCCTTACGACAAGCATCAGTTAACGTATATACACTAGTGTTACTTTAAATAAGATACTGTGCAAACAATAAATTTTCAAAGAATTAAACAATGCGTTCAGTAATTATGCACATTCAGGACTGATCTCGTAACATCGTCGCTGTCGTAATTTGTGTATTTACGTCAGAAATTCACGAGCTTGAACAATGGCAACAGTACTCGGAGAATAGTCCGTAATCAAATTAAGTGTCACGCGTCTGCTTAAGGATTAATCACTGTAATCAACGATCTTTCCACGATAGCGCGCCGTGCGATGGATATCCCCTATTTCCGGTTCCATCGATGACCGTTATCCGAGAATCTCAACATACTCAAGAGGATGAAATGCACTTTGCGACAAGATGAGACTGTCACGTAAATCTTTCATGTTACGATCTAAATACATTACGCTATTAAATCTATTTTTCCCGCCTCTTAAGTGGTTAAATCATTTAATTATAAATACTCTAAAGAAATTTTTGTCGCGTGTCTAATATAAAATATTCTATAGAATTTATACGTTTGCGATATATTACGATATTAAATTCGATTAATATTTTTAAATAATTCATCGTATTCAAATTAAACATCAGTTCGACTCACGTCGTATTGCGTTGCATCGGACTGAAATGTTGACGACATCTAGTGTCCTTTGGTTATTTGCAAAATGTCGCACGTACGAAAGAGACTCCGAGCATCGTGTCGCGCTTAACTTGTAAGTATCGTTCTAATTAATTTCGCGTTTCCGATATCCGTTGTTATAAATCTGATATTAATATAACGGTAACATCTTAAAATACATATTTTGTTAGATTTGTCGACGATCGAAAATGTCGCAAACAGTCGATGACGCATCATAATCTCGAATATTACGCTTTATGAATATTTAATCCCGACGGCTTGTATAGTGTATTCGTTTATCTCATGATATAAGATAACAATCGTCTATAAATGCGCGGACAAATATTATTCATTAAACTTAAAATGGTATAAACATAAAGAAAGCAATTGGAGCGACAAGGACAGCACGCGGTAGGTAGGACGTGAAGTTACGCGCGCGTCATCACGTGATCTCCCGCGCGTTTCTCTATGTCGCATCGCTCGAGAAATCGTCCGTTTGTTTAATTGTCGGAAATAAATAAACGGAAATATATTGGTCTGTTCAATCATCTTTTCGATATTGATTTATTACGATAGTGCGGAATGTAAGTGATTCGGGAGTGCGTAATTCAGGAGTGATGTACAAAAAGTCGCGCGGCCGTCATGTTTTGATTATATTCGTTGCGTAATCATAACCTTATTTGCATAAATTGTGAAGAAACGTCGTGGAGCAGGAAGACAGGAGAGGATGGGGAAACAATTACCTAGAAAATTTTGAACTCAATCAATGTTTGTTTGTTTGTTTGTTTGTTTGTTTTTTTTTTTTTTTTTTTGTATTATTTAGCTACATTACGATTAATGTCGGGAGTGTCGTATAAAGTGTCGCATTGTGATCGTAACTTGGTTTTCGTGAGTGTTATGCAAGTGCAACAAGGAAGCAGCCATGATAAAACGAGAGAGGAGACTTCATAGTCATCAGACATCGATGAAGCAATCGTAGGTGAGTAATTTATTATGTTTATTTATCACTTAAGAAAAATTCAATTTATGACTATAGAAATGCATTATATAATATGAAATATTATAATTATATAATATTTCACGGATCCAAAAATATTTTTTGCCTTGATGAAGCGGGCTGATAATTAATTAGCGGAAATATTTAATTTTAAAAAACATAATCCCGTTTATCCATTCAATTCGTTATTTGCGTAAGCATTGTGTAATAATTATTATTGATTAATTTTACGTGCAATGCAAATTATTCAATGTTAATTATTTTAATAAGACATCTCTTTTGAGGAACTTCAATCAATGCGAAGAATATTTTAATGAATATATTGCATATTATTTTTTCCAAAATTTTTTCATCAAAGTTTTTGTTAGATAATGCGAAATTTATTAAGCGACAGTGTATCTATCATCTGAATACGCGATGGAATTAATATTAATGATACGCGATCAATTCAAAAGAAAGTACGTCGAGATTGTACGATTCGACTCGTTCGCCGGAATAAAAAAAAAAAAAAAAGAGACATCACGAGCGAAGCCGGAGTCGGAGTCGGATTTTCGATGATCTAGATCTGGGTAGCACCAGGAAGCCGGGATCGAAGACAAAATTACCGGTGTCGGTGGAAGGAGGCCTCGTTCGCTCGCTTCGAGAGGTCAGAGGGCGATAGCGGTACCTTCCTCTCTGCGCGGAGGTAGGCCTCTCTCGTCCTACCGCCTATCCCCTTGGCGAGAATGGTGTAGATACTCTCCACGCTCCAGTACAGACATTTCTCCGTTGTGCGCGAATGTATTTGTGCATGATGAGCCGCACGGTTGTATTGGAGCAGGTATTTGAGACTGTGTATTCGTGCAACGAATACCTGAGAATGCAACCGACGTTGCCCGATGACTACGTGGCGGACCAACTAGGTCTCGCGGTGATGAAACGAGACGGCCCGTCGTGATGGAAGGGAGGGAATGAGAAAACGAGGGAGAGAGAGAGAGAGAGAGAGAGAGAGAGAGAGAGAGAGAGAGAGAGAGAGAGAGAGAGAGAGATAATCGGTATATTAGAGGATATTCTCCCGCGGCGCTAGACGAAATTTGTCAAACAACCGGCGGATCCTAATTTGTTCTCATGCGTGTCTCGACTATGCTGAAAGAGCCGTAGGTGGTTTGCCGGGAGATTGTTTCTCCGGACGATGAGTGGATAGTTATCCCGTATCGGGGCTACCAGCCGGCCGGTCGATACGATAGTATTAAAAGGTTAAGGATTGATGTTGCCATGCTTAACCCCTCGCCGACCGGCTTAGTTCGCCTTTGCTTGAGATAAAATAATATCACATTTACTATGCAACGCGACCTATTTATTATATGTACATATGATAGTTAATTGCATAGTATATCCGCGATATATATATCCGCTCAAGTCGTAAGATGCAAAATTCTATAAATAAATAATTGGGAAAGATACAATATAGTATATAACGTATGTGTGACGACAGAATTTAATGACGTGTGACACACGCGCGATGTTAAAAGGCAAGGTCTGATCCGTTTCTCACGCTCCGATTTGAAAGACTAATATCGTGTGATAGCATAATAACGCGTAATTGCCATATTTTTCTCATCGTAAAGCGTAGTTTTTATGAGATGCGCAAAATAAAATAATCTTATAAAAATAACAATGCGAACGATTAAAAAGGGAAAATTATTTCTTTACTTTTGCAACAGATGATAAACATATATATATTTCAACCACGACAGATGGTCCGTACAGATTAGCACCCCATTACCCGGTCAGTTGGCGTGATTAATCATCGTATAGTCGAGTATTCCGTTATGATACCAAGGATAATATGCCATTGTATGTTAATCGTTAACGAAAAAACGCGAAAAATATTTCTTGTTTCGGGTAAACTCATTCATGCTCGTGCACCTTAAAAAAAAAAAGGACTGAAAAGAACAATGAGGCTATTTTCTATATCCAAGATACCACTTTCGAGATTCTCTCGTTCGGTTATGCCACAAATTAAGAGAATTAATGACCAACGCCATGCCTCGTGACGACAACGACTCCCAGCAGTACCGGCGGTAATTGCGTTAGACTTGACATTTATTTTACGACGGTCTTCCACGGCGGTTAACCCGTCCTTAACAATCATTTTCGTTGGAAGCGACAAAGAGAGTTACCGCCAAAATGAACAGGCGCGTTTAAATCTCAAGGCCATTTCGTCCACTTTACGTAGCGTTCTGCACCTTTGCCTGGGAACGGGAAACACGTTTTTGATCGCGAGCTTTTACGCATCAACTGCTATGTGTGCAATCTTCCATTCTGGCAAATTCACGGATTTCATAATCTTTTTATGACGACACGTCACAGTAATCATGTCGGTGGAGTGATATGTGAAATGACACATAAGGAATTAACACTTATGTAGCGATAAGATTTTCTTTTTTTTTAATGCCCTCAAATTCAAGGTAAAATAAAATTAATATTTTGCTTTTTTTCTTGCAATTGATCTGTATCAAGTTAAGATGATATTTATATAACGATAATATTTTATACAATATTTTATACAATATTTTATACAATAGTAATTCTACATGAGTATCTAAGTGTGATCACACATGTATACATTGTAAAGTTTTATTAAATTTCTTTTAACAAAATAATTTTGATCAATTACCAGAACGTGAATACTTTTAATTTCATGTAATTTAGTTGTTTCGCGAATAAAGTTCTCTTTGGTCATTATCTTCTCTTTTCTTGCTTTCGGAATTGCGAGAGAGAACGGTGATGATAGACGATTATTTAGTAGTTTGACGATACTGCGAAGTCAAGGATGGTAACAAAGGCAATAACGATAAGTATGATCCGTGAGATAAGGAAGATCTTGACACACAGAAATTGTTGATTGTTAAGCGGAGATCATTCCTGGCATCTTCATTATTCCCGGAAAAGCCTGTCATTACTTTAATTACGTGTCGCAATGCGTCGGCTAATCGAAATAAAAGCAAAGCGGTTAGGATATAATTAAAATGTTGATGGGCTCGTTGATTTGCAGTCGAGTTTCGCTTTAATGATAACTTCCATCGGATCGCGCGTTAATCGTGTTTTAGTTATATCTCCGTCGTAGTGCGAGCTTGATACGATCACCGCGATAATATTCTTCTCGCCGCGGCAGAAACGAAGAATCGCGATTACGAACGAGGGAGATACCTACGTTTTTTTATACGTTCGTTTATAGGTCGACCGTTAAATATACAAAACGCACGGTGTGCGTTTTATTCATTCGCTCGCTCTTAAATCGCGACTATTAAAATACACGCGCGGTTATCGGAAGGGATATCGTTACCAGGAATTATAAGAGCTTGGCGCGTCAACACGCGGAGTATGCGAGAGATGCGTCAAAATAGAGAGAAATAAAGAAAGAGAGAAGATCGAGTTTAGCGACGCCGTAGCCTTTGCGAGCCTCGCGGTTGAATGCAACTCGCTCACTCGAGGGTCCGCGAGACGATGAGTTGCAGTTTACCTCGAAGAAAACGATCGAGCACCCACTTTGAGAAGCTCTAAAACACTTTAGAGGAGAATGAAAGCGGTCGTAAGGGGTATAGAGGGCTCTACTATCGTAGATAGTGCGCTGCGCAACAACCGCAAGGTGCAAGCCTCGCGCGCAAATACCTGCCGGGCGAGAGGCAGGAATGCCTCTCTTATCCATTACGCCGTTATTTAGGCTACATTCAGGGTATACGGGCCGGTACTTGAACTTTTCGCTGGACACGTGGTTCGTGTGATGCTTCATGTAATCCGTAATTTGCAAATTACCGGGGGAATCTCGCAGATGGGAGAAAGTTCTCCTCTCTCTCCCCCCCCTCTCTCTCTCTCTCTTTCTCCATCACGTACTCTCGTTTATGAGATTAAATCAATAACGTTATTATATCAGAACGAGTTTAACTTGCTGTCTAATTGGACCGGCTCGTAACCAGACTGCCGCATGAGTTGGGCTTTCACTCGATAATAATGCACAAGTTAATACAGTCTCTGTGAATAACCGTCGATAATCGCAACAACAAGCGGCGAAAATACGTTGTTCATCAATATGTCGTATGCATCATATGTGACTGTCTGCTATTAATAACAAAGATATATGTTTAGCATATATTTCTGTAAAAAAAAAAAGCCAAGTTAATTTGTTATCATAATTTTAAACATATTATTGTTTATCAAGAGAATGATTAATCAGCGAGATAGATTTCTTAAAAATTGAAAATTTGCTTATCGTAACAACTTTTTGTATATTATGCACGTTGTTTCGCCGCTTAAATAAATGTAATAGTATAATAGTTAGAAATAATTCAAGTTGAAATTATTTTTGGTCGGTGATTAAATTACACGAGGTAGTACGTACACTCTCGATACGACTTGAAATAAATCGGAATAGAAGGCGCGGGTTAATCGTGGCCGGGAGGAATTAAGAATAGATGATTCCATCGCCGAGGCGAACCAGTCTCTCATACTCGGACGCGCGTTCGCACACGTTCTACCGTGATGATTAAGTTCTTCCGATCGTGCGGGTCATGATCACGAGCAGGCTATGAATATGCGGAATCAGGCCAGGCCTGAATCGTCATGGTACACGGAGAAGACATTCAGGAGAACCGTTCGACGTATGTTGTAGCGATGTAAAAAGCTGTTCGCGACGCTCGCGCAAATTCACCTCGTCAAAATCATCACGCGCTATTCGCGAGGTTTATATTGATTATTGCAACGTGGGTAACCGTTAATAACGAACAAATACATTGATACATGCGGCTTTCTCGGGGCTGAAACGTGTCAAGAAATCAAGGACGTCCACGTCTCTCGAGTTCGAACTGAAAAAGTCGCGGTACATACGACGCGTTGATTTTCGCTGTCTAAACGTAACAAGAATAACGTGGAATAAACGAGGATCTCGACGGGAGTAGTAGGAAGAGCGAGGAAAAGAAGAGGAAGAAAAAGAAGAAGCGGTAGTAGTAGACGATGGTAAAGAAAAGGACGGAGGAGAGCGAGGTGTAGGCAAAGGGAGCCGAGTTAAGCTAAAGCACAAAGGCGAAGGAGGAGATCGGGGGAGGAAGAGGCGGCAGAGAGGAAGGTAAAAATGTTTGGAGAAAAAGAAAGGGAGGAGGCGAGCGTGGAAGAGAGGAAGGAGGAAGACACGAGAGGGAGCTGAAGGAAGGCGCAGAGGGAGTGGTGGACCACGGTGAGGTCGCGACCCGTAGCCCGCAGGCCCCAGTGAAAGGCCCAACGGCGATCCGCATCCGCGGGGCTTCGAGCAAACCTAAGCGAGAGCGAGGAAGAGGAAGACGAAGATCGCGCGCGTGAGAGAGAGAGAGAGAGAGAGAGAGAGAGAGAGAGAGAGAGAGAGAGAGAGACAGAGAGAGAGAGAGAGAGAGAGAGAGAGAGAGAGAGAAGGAGATTGACGGTGGAGAACCGGCGGACTGTGGCAAGCTCTCGGCAAGCGAAAAGAAGATAGAGAGAGAGAGAGAGAGAGAGAAAAAGAGAGCGAGCGTGTAAAACCGAGACGACGGAGGGCCCTGCCGGCGAAGCAGCCCCGTGAGCTGTTTCTTAAGATCGCGTTCTTCTTAGCGAGCCCCGCTGCCATTATGGCGCACTTAAAGTGGCAATCGTGTGGAAGGCAACGCCGCCGTGCAATAGCCGCGAGTTGCGCAACCTTTGGTGACCCCACCCTACAGCCCTGGACCGTGGACGTTGCTGTGCGCGATGGAAAATCCTAAGCTGCTCTATTGGCGAACCCACGCCGCTAGCGATCCCCCGCGATCCTGTCGATCCCGCGATCGGTGGCGGAAGCCACCGAATCCGAAGGAACGGTTTACTCGATGGAATTGAATAATCGCATTGGATATCGCGTCACGAGGCTAAAAAATATTGTCAATTATCGCGCTATATTTCATATCATCAAGTAACAACGAAACAAAATTTTCCAGGATTGATTTCCAACGATAATACGTATATATTTTTAATGCATAAGAAAATTGTTGGTTGATTGATCATTCTCATGGACATTAAGTTAATTATTTATTTTTACACGATGCATACTTCTTTTTAACAAAAGCAATCAGCCTCATACAAAAACAGTAAAAAGGTATTTGCTCTAGATATTATTGATAGTAGATAATCTTGTTTGATGCACATGATACATTGATATTTTCTCTTGTGAACAGCCGATACATGACAGTGAGAAGAAGTAGTCGGTGCTGTTGTAATATTGAAATTTGAAAAATTAGCATTGCATCGAATAAACTTATGATAACGCTAATGGTCAACGCCGACGAGCCAGCTGGTTATCTTTGGATAAGGACTTTTTATATACCCCCCCGGGAACCGATGGCAACCTAGGCGCCCGGCGTCCAGGAATACGGCTCTGATCAAACGATAATTGGATAGATTACGCGGAACCTCCTTCAACCTCACGATAGCATCGCGGTTGTGCGCCCGTTTTATGTGTTATACAAGCCGCGGTCCGACAACATCATGTGATTGGACGCAATACGGTTAGAGAGATGAGTCTAATGCACATATCTATGCGATTCGATTAAACATCGATACTATTAATATACATGAAAGCGACATGTGGATAATCTTGATTGAATTATTTTTGTTTCCGTTTCGATCGACAAGAAAATGCAACGTTAATTTTAAATTACTCAAACATTTCTTAGGAGCGTAGGAACGTATTGAAAATTTTTTATTTAAACTTACGCATATTTACATTATTTCTATATAAATTATCAATATCTTATATTTTGCAATTGTGAGAAAAAAAAAGTTTTTCCTTCGCGATAAGAGGATTGCATAGCATTGAGAGAATGGAAATCCTTTAAAATACTTGAGAGAATAGCAATCGGATAAAATCTCTCTTATTCGTCTTATAAAATATTTCCGAATACGCATTCATACATGCGGAAAAATATAATGTGTAGAAAATGGTAATTTCAATGCTAGTAAAGAAGCGAGAAACTGGAAGGCATTCTTGAAACTCATGAAAGGAAGAATCACGCGATCGCATAAGATTTCAAGACGGAACATCGTACAATGTAGATGCGCTAGTTGCGTCACGTTTAGTATCAGCTGGACCTGCAAGACCTGCAAGATGGTCGATCTGATACATTCTGTATGAATGCCTGTAGCTGCAATTGCATTTCCTACTTGAATTTCTCAAGGAATTTCCATTTTTTTCTGTGAGAATAACAAAGGTAGAAAATTTAAAGACTTAGAGAAAATATATGCAACAGATAACGTAGTTTTGAAAATTTGGATTTATTTTTACAAAATTTTTGATACAATAAGAGATTAATTTTACGTGTGTTATAAAGGCGTGTGTAAGAAAATGAAATGGTGGGCAGTGTAGCCAGTGTACAGAAATACGTAGCATGTGTCATTTGTTAATTAATAAGAATGAATTGATGCAAAATCAATTGAAGCACTCACGCATGATAAATGTAGGAGTAGAGTAATCGTTACAATTAGTCACGGAAGTGCGGATGAAAACGCATTACTCTGATAATCGCACGTAAACAATTGAAACCTGTTTGTAACGTCGAAGCGCATGCTTTATCGACTTTTAACGTGAGCAATAACGACAGACAACGATTATCCCGTTACACGCGCGTTTAATTAATTGACATGCGGTGCGACGGCAAAAAATTCCGCCAAACCCGTTGATTCGTCACTGATTGAGCACTTACATTAAACCCGTTAATTTAAAAAAAACGATCCCGATATAATCGAGCTATCGTGTGACAGAAATGGCAAATTTATGTTTTAATCATTTAAGCCGCGAATAGCGATGAATGGTTATTGCACGCCGTAATATGAACGACAATGATAATTACTAAGTACACACACCAGTTTAATTGGAGGCTGCTACGTATTTAATAAACGAATGATCGATCTCCGTTTCATCGCGTAATCATACCGACCGGGAGGGCTCGTCGCGTAAGAAACGATTATCAAGTCGACTATCAGTCAGCGCCAAACTCACCGATCAAACGATGTTACCAACACCTTGATGCGAGGTGGTTTCGGTTCTTTCGCGCGAAATCGCGTCTAGTAACGCGATCGATCGCTACCGCCGGCTGTCGACATTGAATCGAGATAGGCGGAAAGAGAAGGAGAGAGAGAGAGAGAGAGAGAGAGAGAGAGAGAGAGAGAGAGAGAGAGAGAGAGAGAGAGAGAGAGAGAGAGAGAGAGAGAGATATGACGAGGAATGAATCGAGCAACGCCGATTTCATGCCCCGACTGTGCGCGATGGTATCGTGGTGACTGTGGGAAAACGATCCCGGCGCGAAAGAAGCTCGAAGAGCCATGATAAAAAGCGTTAAACTCGTGATTAGACGCGGATTCGCGCATGCCCTTGCTTGCGCCGGATCTATCTTTGTGTCGCGCTCCGACTTTATCTACACCACGGTCATCGCGATTTCTTCGTTGTAAGGCGAGACCTCCTCGGCCGACGTACCGAGACGAGCCGAGTCCGATTTTCTGGAAATCGAGAAACTCCCGCGATTTCTCTTGGTCTCACGGCACGAGCTCAATTTTCGTCACTGTAGGACAACGATGTTAGCGAGAAATTCCGCTATACGGGTCAATGAACACAAACGTTGGTTTCCCACAGTGACAAAATTTTGTTTCGTTTTTTTTAATTACTTTTTTATTTTAAGTCTTTAAAGTGATTGATGAATTTACATTATTTAGTTTATCTGCAAGAAAAACTTTGAAAACCACAATGCGAGAAAGAATCGTAATCGCAATCGTGCTTCCAATTACCTGCCACAGATAAGTTATAATTGTCATTATTTATGTGGAATATATCGTGATAATTTTCGCAAAAAAATCTAGCGAATCTTAGGAAGGTGGTCTTTCAAGGTGATTCATTGGATAAACTCTAAAAGACGCCAAAAGTAATGTGTGGACAGAGCGTTGACAGTACGTGCTTTAGATTCAGGAAATTTATTACGTCGTCTCGCGAGTGAACTCGAGAAAAAAAAAAGAATAATAAGGTTGAGAGAGGCAGACGATAAGAAAAGAGAGCTAGTCTCGAGAGAAAGAAAGAGCGAGTAGTTCGTAAGCGTATATACGCGTGACCCAAATGCGTGACAAATCCATCGTGTCACGCCGCCTCACGCGCTTTGAGGAGCGCGGACCACCTCGTATAAAACGAAATAACGCGATGCAATCATCGTGGAGACCGTCGTTGGAGCCGCTGAAACGCGAGGCGATAAATTAAAACTAGGAGAAACGTGGGGCTATTAGCGTACCATTAGCGGCTCTGACCATGCGTGACCCCTCCGGTGGGGGGGCTCCGGTTTCAGAACGACCCTCTGCGCGTTACGTCGCCCCTTCGAATAATTCTTGTATATATTCGAATCGTCGATTGTAGAATTATACCTCGTTTCAACTTGGATCTTTAAATTGATTTTTGATATTCACGATGTCTTTGCTATTTGAGCAAAAATGTCAGAGAATTTTTCTTTCTTATTTATCTTAGATTTGCGTGATTTTTTTATATAATTATATTATGTTAATATGAAATAGAAAATGAAATAACCTTTTCTTTCCAGCGTATTAATTCCTTCCAATTTTTTTTTTTCAAGATAAGAATTGTCGCCATATAAATTTCTTAGACTCGCGGTACATCGCGTGCAACCAGGAGCCTTCATCGTGAAATTCCGAACCGGCTAAGCTTACCTCCACCAGAATTTACCGCTGACGCGATTATAACTTTGAAACGCGTTGCTAACATTTGGAATTCCTTCCCCTAGGTTTCACGCTACCGTGTGTCGTCTACGCTTCTTCGTTTGCGTGGATATTAGTCGAACTTATTGTCAGCAAATAACTTCTTTCTTGAGATATTCGGCCAAAAAATTTGAATGTATATATTAGAAAGTCAGTGCTGTTTCGAGCTGGCGTCGCTAAAGAGAGTGGCGATTCGGTGTTAATATCGTTGTTACATCGGGTAGTCATAGGTAGGAATTCGCACGAATCGCAATCCCACGTTGACGGTACAGTGGACGTCAGAGGCTGCCCAGGGCCGTACAGGATCGATACATCACGAGGTCCCAGCGGGGTGTCGAGATACCATCTTAGTTAGTATCTTCGAATAGACGTGTACCTCGCTCGAACGAGCTAGCCTCGTCATTATACTCCTATCTACCTATCTATATCGGGACCTGATATTCACGAATACGATCTGTCTGCATTTCGAACGTTCGATGTCGGCCGGTAGAACGAGGTTTTGCCTCGGTAGCTTTTTACAACACTGTTAGGGCTAATGTGCTAATGTCTTCTCTTGTGATTCAGAATACGTTAAATCGCACCTATTATATCGCGCAAGAAATAGATATGCATATGAGAGATACATATGTGTGGAGAAATTAGATTACCGTCTGCCAAAAATTTTTTTTTAAAATATTTTATTATGAAATTCAAATAAGAAAATACACCTTACATTATATTGATAGATGACACTTAACTCCAAATTTATTAAAAATAAGTTAGCTCGAGTGATCGGTCAAGGCTGCATAGTGTAATCGCGTTTGACGCTTGTTTTGTCAAACATTCACCGGCAGAAAAACGTGATCTAAAATGTCATAAGGACGGTATACTTAAATCAATTTCGTCATTCTACAAAAGTTGCAACAATTGGTATGCCGGAACGTTTTGCGTCCCAGACAATTACTGGCATAGAGCGGGCAGAGTTACGCCTACGATCGCTCGCGTTGCAAAATCATCGGTCAGAAAGATTAACGAAGGGTTCGGGAACTGCTTCATCTGTTTCTTGATCTAATAGCAATAAAAGCGAGCTCCCCTTATTAAGCCTTTCGTAACTATATTTCTCATTGGACAAATCTAAATCATGAAATAATTGCAAAATTACATCACGAGAGTATTTTTGTGATATTGACGATCATATTATTTACTAAAATAATTAATTTTCTTATGATCGCGCTAGTTACTGACGAAATTATATGATATGTGTGTACGCAGAAATTAATTTACATTTATTATTTAGTTTTCGCGATGGTGTTTTCTTCTGAGATAACGTTATCACAATATTATTAACAAAAAAATTGATTTTTATAAACATATCCCTTCTTACTGGCCATCATTCTCTCTTGCTCTGCTACTTAGTCTCATCTCTCGTCGTATCTCTCGAGATAGTTAAATATACGACAACGACGACGTACATTATCCTCGACACGTCCGGTTTCATTTGTTCATTACGATAATGAGAAGGTAAGAGAAGATAAGAAAGCTTCGAATCGCTCGGCGATCAATTAGCGAGCGCGACACGGCGTATAGGTAACCCGAAACTGGAGAATGAATAAAAGTCGGAGAACACATTGCGTAGTGATCGCGACCACGCCAACCGGTCTCTCTCTCTCTCTCTCTTTCTCTCTCTCGGGATCTGCGCTCTTCGGACACATAATCGGCACCGAATTCGAGAGAATGCGAGACACGTGTATTAATTTCACGGGACGGCTCGTAAAACTCGTGCCTTTACGATTCTAGCGCAGATATGGCGCGGCGGGGTCGGCGCCGAGCCGGGCAGGCAGGTAGGTGCAAGTTCGAGCGTGCAGCATCAGGTGGGATAGATGGTACGAAGCCGCGTTGCTGGAGAACCGCCGCTGGGGCCCGGTCATTTATTCAAAATGTATTTATGCGCGTTAAGCGTTTAGCGCTTTGTTGCGCAAAATAATTGCGTCGCTGGTTCGGTAACAAGGGCCAGGTAGCCGACTGCCGACCGGGGACTCGACTCAACATGACTCGACTTGACTCTTTCAATCCGACAGCCACCCGACTGTGCGAGCGTAATTGTTTATTCCGAGTCGATTATATATATATATATATATATATATATATATATAACGTAACAAAGAGGTACGATGCCTCATTTCACAAATTGGACGCGTCGCTTCATCGTTATCGCCGCGAAACTGATTGTTACTTCGGGAACACACGTTTTATCCTTGAATGCATACTTAAACGGCGTATCTTTGTGTGGAATATCGACTACCGTTCCACGACAACTGATTGTCGTTGTACAATCAGCATCGGCCGAGTTTCGAGTGGGCGAATTACAGGTTCGGTAAGTGTGTGTTCGACCGCAATCGCAGAATCGCAGAAGGCAGATCATCGGGGGAATGAACCGAATGACCAAAAAATACGACGAGAGTATCGAGATTTTCGGCGCTCGATAATCGTTGTCGAGTCGACCCTCGTTTACCCGTTTAAACGTCCGCGACGGAGAAATTCGCGATGGAGGCAAGACTCCTTCTGTTAATTGCCCAAAATTCTGGGTCAGCGTCATTAAGTAGCCGCTTTTAAGTGTCTCTCATGCGCCCGATCTCGCACTCGTCTCGCGGGTAACGACTTGAATATTAATTAAAATTACGCGACGGCTTAGCCAGGAAGTCCAATATATTTTAGAGAACGGTCGACTTTATTACGCGCGATCTCGCGATAAGCTCGGTCGCGCGGTCTATCTATTCGTCGACTAACGGCGACTTTGACACTGTTGCTAATGCCTTTACTACTACTTCTGTCAAATGAATTCTGGTTTCGCCAAAGAATGCACGCGTTAATTATCGTAAAACTGCAAATTTGTCGAGAGAGATAGAATAAAACATACATGCTTTAGAACAATAAAGAGTACAATATTTTTCTCCGTATATTCGTATGTACATGTTTTAACTAGCATCTATATCAAAAGAAGAATAATAAGTGCTTATCTTATTAGAAAGTGTCAAAACCTTGTTTTCGACATTAACAATATATCGCAACAAATTGTTTGTGTTAATATTTGAATTGTTTCTTTCGGCGTCCATCGCTCTGCAATCGCAGTTTGAGTACTCTATCAGTGGGCATTGAGAGTCAACAGGCGACTCAGACGTTTGTGAAGAGAATACCGACATCGTTTCCGATTATTTATGTCTATCGCGGTTTGATCTGCGGGGAGAGGGCACCATGTATCGGTCAACGATCATTCCGTTGCAAATGGATGCTCTCGTAGCGTACGTTTTCCGAAGTCTCTCTCTCTCTCTCTCTCTCTCTCTTTCCTGTTCTCTTTCACGCGCATCGTTCTTTACGACGCCAATTACTTGCCGAGCGATGGAACGTTTACGGGGCATTGACGAGTGAGTTCCGTTAGCTCGCAGGGCGATCTTCGACTCGGTATCGATTTGCCCTCGAAATCAAATCACCGTGGCGTCGACGTGCAATGCTGTCGAGAACGAGGCTTCTCACAGTGTCGCCTAACGCCAAACTATTCCGGATTCCTAATAAATTTTTTTTTTTTTCACAAAAAGAAGACAAATTTAATATAAACATTGGACAGATAATTGGCAACGGATATGCGCGCTTAATTCAAGCGCGACATGACGAGGCGTGTTCGCATTTTTCATACGGCCAGGTATGTTAACGATCGATTCTTTAAATTGTCCGTTGTTGATTCGGCCATCATCTCTCTCTCTCTCCCCCCCCCCCCCAATTACAAGATACTTTTTCATGAAACATAAGGGACGAGCGTGTAATAAATGATAGGCGATAGATCAGGGCCCGATGTTATCGGTAGCGGGCAGCAAACCCGTTCTCCACCCGTTTCCCCACTCACTTTCAGCTGTGCTTAATTTATTTGGATGATCTTGTAAAGAACGTCCGCGTCTAGCGTGCACCTGTAAACGGTGCTCGGCCTAAACTAAACGCTAAACGCCAAACGCGCGAGACTGCCCACCCTCCGAATACAATCTGGCCGCCATAAAACGTCCTACTAATAACGCCACGATCGGACTCGTAAAAGCCGCTGAACGAAACCTGTCTCGCTTGCGATCCGATCGAGAGCCTCGAGTCCTGCCTCTCCTGTTTCTCTCCTTCTCCTTGCTTTATTCTCATCCGCTTCTCTTCCTTTGACCGATCTCAACCGATCCCCTCGTCGCTTCATCCTCGTCGACCCACGCCTCGGCTGCCCTCTCGATTACCGGCCTCAATAAATGCAATTAATGATCTGTCACGTTTGATCCTGACTTACTAATCGTCTCAGATCCCGTTTTAGCAGACTACCAATAGGGCGTTAAAAAATCTGTGGACGTTTTGCTCCGACTCAGCCGGAGATTATCGACAAGGCATTTCGCCAATAAACAATTTGCACAATAATAAAACGTGATTGCTAAGGTACGATCGCGCTGCCGAAACATCGTTACACATAAAAATATGTCAATTAATTCGCGACGCTTGATTAATATTATAGCGGATTTAACGATGAACGATAAAATATAAATTTTATATTTGCATATGCATTTTATTTGAGATATGTACTTATACGTACATACATCATGTGTGTGTGTGTGTGTGTGTGTGTGTGTGTGTGTGTGTTTTTAAATGTGAAAAAATTAAACTTTGTTTTATTTTATCATCATCATTTTCCAAGGTAAAGTAAAATAAATATTCCTTTACATTAGCGAGTCTACGCATTTCTGACTAACAATAAGAAATACTTTCAACCATGCCTCTCACGACACGTCACTACAATGCCTCGCGAATCCTTCGGTCCTTCGATATCGCACCGATCTAATCGAAGCCTCATTAACGATCCACCAATGTAGCCGACTGTGCAATATTACGAGACAGTGATTCTCCATCTGACGGTTCTCTATATCAATGTGCAAATGCGCATGTTGAAAGCAATGATAGGAGAAAATGCCTCGAATGTATCGATAGTGATTTGACAATTTTGAGATAGTAATCGTCGATTAAATCTGACAGAATTTTTTTTTTCTTAATAAAACTACAACTTACTAATTACAGGAAGAATCTCAGAGTAATTTTGTCGACATAAATTTCTAAGTATCAAAGTGCATCTCTTCATTTCGCGTTGAAGTTTAGGATGGAAAGTATTTAATGCACCGAGACTTTCGCGGATCGCGCATCTGCGCCACGCCACGACGATGGGGTTCAATGTACCCGCTGTAATTACACACAAACGAACCTGAAGACAGACGACATGTAACTCTCCTGATGCAGACAGGAGGGCCGCACAGTCACGTAGCCGGTATACAGGGTGGGAACGGGGTCCATCGAGGTTCGCGCGATGCGACGAAAAAGCTGAATGCCGTGAAAAGAAAGACGTGGCGGCGACGATGGCGGCAACCGAGGAGAAAAAGTCTGGAAATAGAAGTCAGCTGAGCGAGACTAGAGCGCCTATTCGATCGACGGGTAATTATGAGACCTGCGTGAAGAGCAGACGGTATCGAAAGAGCTCGTGCCGACAGGCGTGACCCTCCTCCACTTCTCGTTGCCTCCTCTCGCTACGTTGATTCTCTTTGTTCCACTCTGCGACCTACCTCCGATCTGTCTATCCGTTCCCCCCCCGCCCCCCCCCCCCTTATCACGTCACGGATATAGCCAATAACCCGTGGCACCTACTCCACGCCGAATTCCAAGGAGCTAACTCGATACATGATCACATTGAAAGCGATATCTTCCGGTACTTTCTTACGTTCTCATACACGCGAAGAAACACACAGGGATACGTACGAGCTGGGGTACGAGCTGTTATCGGCAAAACGAATGTGATATTATTTTCACGGTGAAAATCTTTTTTCATCTTTTTTAACCTCGAAGAATCTATCGGTTGCACGAAGAAACTGAATACAGAACTACTGGATATCTTCCTCCGTCGTTCTTCATGGTTAGCCGGTTGCACGTTAACCTCGTCCCTCACAAAGAACAACGTCTTTGCCTTGGATACACTTCTTTCTTCACGTACAATCGTTGTATCTTTTATTTTACTCCTCTTCTTCGCTCCGTGCAGTCTTCTTTAAGCCGAGGACCAATAATCGTAACATTTCCCTCTGGAATTCCAGAGAACTCTCAAACTCTCAACCGTTGACGTCGTCGTCTAATGAGAAAGTCGAGGTTGTCATCTCCGTTGGTTCTCCACGGAACTGCGGAGCTGGCGCGCACCTTTTCCGTCCTCCGACGACGAGTGTGAACGAGCAAGCACCTACGAGATGATTCATACCTATGCCTATCCACGTGGAAAATGAGGAGGAACGAAGAGAAGAGAGCCCGTGTGATCGTTCTACGTGGATACATAAACGCGCGCGTATTTGTGCGCGTAAATAGTCAACGCGGCAAGAATGTTAAGTGCTTATCTTTTACGAGACGCTGCGTCATAATTAATAATAATGGTAAAGTAAATTATTGTGTGTGAGTTGGTGACGTAAGAACGATCACCGGTCGTGATAACCACGAAAATGTGGAAACATCAAAGTTAGCAGGCGTGTTAACACTACGGCAGTATCTTGAGAATTTGTAACATAAATACTTCGAAATAATAAGACTTTAAACACATTCAGCATTAATGTAACTCGTTCGTTACTCAACTAGTTTTGTTAAAAGAAAACATCATATTCATAGGTTAATGAGTCGAGATTCTGACATTTTAGAAACAGGACAGAACGAGAGTTGTCCGATATTGCCCAATCTGTGCTGGTACCTTTCGACTTGTATCGTTTAGACGTAACACATAGACGTAGTCATATTATATTTTTCTTTGTTTTCGGACGATCGTGAATTATTAAGCATTGTTTTCTCGGACTTATCGCAATCTTATTAAATTCCACGCCGTAATGGTAATTTTAATGATTCTGTGCCTTTCATCTTGGATTAATTATTATCAATAGTTATAAAGTAGGTCGAGGATGTGATTGTGGGACAAATAGATTCTTTCTCTTTTTATCGCAAATCGCATTTGTGAGATTATTTTCAATGAAATTCTTCGATTCGCCGACGCATCTCACGAGCTGAGCTTCATTAGAAGGATACTGTGAAACGTAAGAGTCGAGACGATGAGATTGCCGTTATGTCTCAGCCGACTACACGCATTCCGCTAATGTAATCTCCGCATCGTAAGTGGAGAAAAGTATTTCAAGTATATGAGAAGTGATATAAAGACGTGCTGTGAGACTCTCGAAATCGCTGCGTAACCGTCGTGCCGCCGCATGCGGAAACCATCTGGCGAGCAACATCAGGATACGCGATGCAACCTCGATAATTGCGGCCCCGTTCTATTCGCAATTTCAGCCTCGCACGCTTCCAAGACCTTTATCATCCGGATGTCCGAAACGTAAAACGAGGAAACAGGATTATCCGAAGTCACACAGTCCCGCTATTGGTAGTTCCCGTTTTCGACAGACCCAGGTATTATCGAACATTCGAGCGGCGCGTGTTGGTAACCGTTTCTAATTCGTCAGCAATAGCGGGAAGGGGAGTGTTGTTTACATCAAATTACGTTGCTGGACGCCACATCTGGTGTGTTGCCCGCGGCATTGCCGGCAACTTCGGACCGGGCCGTCCGTCACTTCAGGGGCGGTCACGTCTCGTCAAGAGGCCATCAGGCCTGGTCGAGAGGTAACGACCCTGCCGGGTCAAAGCGCGCGCGTTTTGACGGGGAATCAGAATGAGGCATCGTTTGTCCTGAACAGGAAAGAGTCACCGAGGAAATGCGCACGTTGACGTCGACCGCGAAGAGAGAAAGAGGAGAGAAGGAAGAGATCCTCGCCCGAGATTCGATCGGTACTCGACCGCGCACGGTGCTTCGACTCGCTGCCGGTCTCATCTCGTAGCTCGTAGGGACCGAACGACACTGACACGAAAGGGTGTCCAACACACATGTACATAGACATCGGTTGCGATAGCGGTGAGGTTATATAGGCACTCGCAGTATCGGCTGCTGGCTAGTCGAGAGTAGTCGATTCGTATGTTGGCAACGATGAGAAGTTCCGTGTACCCGTCCAACCGTCGAGGCGAAGGCTGGTGAAGCCGGGATGTTAGGATGGCGGGGAGGTGATGGAGAATCACAGCGAGAGAATGACGAGGAGAAAAGGACGCGACGAAGATGCGGCGAAAAGAAGGCGACGAGGAGGATGATAGAAGGAGAGAGATAAAAGCGAAAGAGTGACGAAGAAGAGACGCAGGAGAGAAGCTAAGGAGAGGCGCGACGGAAAGGCGAAGTGGATGCCGAAGCGCGAGGTAGATGGAAAACGTGGCAAAGAAGAGCCGAAACGGTAAGACGAAGAGAGAGTGCGGGAGCTGGGAGGAGATGTCCAGATCGAGACTGTTCAGCGGAGAGTGGATGCTGGCGAGCCTCGATGGAGGACCACCTACCGTTTCTGATCTGATCTCTCCGTAACGCTCGCCCGTCCATCCGTCCATCCGTCCGTCCGTCCGTCCATCCGTCTGTCCCTCGTCCATCGTTTGAGATTCCCAACTTGGGCCCGCGCGACCCCGCTGTTCCCATCAATAACGCTTATAATATCTAATTAATCACAAATTATCTAGATCTCGTCAGGAAACGAAGTTGATGCAAACTCGCGCCGTCTCGATACATCAAATTATCTTCGAATTACGCGGATATATATTCCAGACAATAGTCACAAGAATAAAGAATTCAAGGAACGTGTCTTCTGCATTTACATATGTAATTTCAATATTACTCTTCCGTGAGAATCTATGACCTGTTTACCTCACACGCGCGATTACGGCGTTTACAGATAGATTATTTAATGGTGAAAGTCTCACCCGATTCAAACCAACCGATGCAGTGTCGATGATATTTGAATCGTCTCTTATTAAATTAAACGTGCTTTTCTCACATATTGACTCTCGCACGATATGCGTGATAGATTAGACGTGTGTGTGTGGGGCAGGCAGCTTGCGCTTGGACATTATCCTCGGTAGAAAAATAGCTACATTTAATACCTACGCGAGATCTCTTCCTCGTCCGATAGATGCACAACGTGTCCATACGTGGATAACAATAAGCGCCACCTAAACGTGGTGGTATTGCGTACATAACATGTACTCGCCAAAGTCGAGTTTCCTGACGAATAGCGGCACGTAGGAGGTCGCCCACGCGATATACGATACTTATTAGACATACGTGAGACGTAAGTACGTAAATCTACGGAAGGCATAATAAGTTTATGCGAAGAACATATATATTTGAAACAATACGTATGAATAAGCCTGAGAGTTGACCAACGTATCTATTTCTATATCTGCCCGCGTGTTTACTACAATATATATATATATATATATATATATATATATATATATATATATACAATGTATATAATCTGAACATATGCAAATGCTATAAATTTTCGCAATTGCCTTTGCGTACAAAAATTTAATATTTATATTTTTTATTTCGGGAGATATTTGATCGAATCGATTAATTTGATTATTTGATCATAATGTGTGAAGGCATTTTGTCAATTGGATGAAACAAGGAAAAACGGTTTTAAAGCGGTTTTTTTTTTTAAAGATAAGATCATCCGCAACCATTGCGAAACGTTGCGCGAAGCCTCACGTAGAAATTTCTAAGATTCCTCGCGTTGCGGATATTGACATGATACGTGTAGAATACAGTATCGTAGCTGGTATCTGGCGAATAGTCCAATTAAATCCGGTTGTATGACGTGCTTTTTCGTGGCTGGCAATGAGACCACAATAGAAGCGGAATAAGAAGATCGTTCCCGTGCCTAATGCTGTGGAACCGCGACAGAACGATATGAAATGGAAGATACTAGATATCTATAGTCACGACACCGCATCGTTGCCCTGCTACAAAACGAGAAATGAAGAAGAAAAAAAAAACGCCGGTTCAACGCGGGTTAAGAAATGGCGGTTAATCGAATAAATGACACGCTTATGGTGTGGGCATCGCTGGTGGAGCGGCTAGACACGCGAGCGTAACGAATCGCATCGACCGAGAATTAAATTTGTCCGTGATCTCGGCCCGGCTCCTCACGATCGCGACGTATTTTTGTCGCTCGTGCCGCTTGATCGGAATCGACATCTTCGCGATCGAGCAACCAGCAGAATCACGACCAGATTTGTGTAATTCTGGAATGTATATCCGAGAAACGCGCGCGAATTTTATTAGCGGAATAATATGGCGATTATTATGGCGTAAATTGTGAGAAAAAAATTTGCACATTTACCGCCTCCACGTTCGGATCTTTGCACGGTTGAAATATATTCGCGCTCAAATGAAATTAACGGTAAACGGATACACGAGGAGGGGGGAGGGAAGGATTTGATAGAAGCTTTACGGGACTCGACTTCGTTACACGAAGTTCACTTTGCTGGCATTACAAGATCGAAGACTGGCTCCTGGAAGACACCGATACAATGTTTGTACTACATCGTCTATAAATCTGAGTCGCGGCAGTCTAACACCTACCCATTATAAAAGTCGCAGTCATAAAAGCTTGCACCCTTGCACCTAACATGTCCGTCATTATTATTTAATGGTCCCATTATTGTAATTGATAAGTAGCCGGGTCCCGTTCGGCAGGAGCTTTGCGGTAGCAACAACACGTTTTATTGCGTTGACTGTTGCCGGGGCCGTTGCCGCGGCTTTTCTTATCACCTCCTTAATAAACGAAACTGCTCGACGCCAGTTTGATAAGAAGTCAAATTATCTCGACACTTAAGACCGGCTTCTTCAGGTCGATACCTTCGATACATTATACTTGGCTGCTATTACATTTATACTCTCTAGGCTCTTATCACCCGACTAGACTACAGCGAAATTGTACAAAGTGTACCGCACCGAGTATACGAATGATACGTCATTAAAGTAAAAATTTTTTGTAGACTGTAATTTGTATCGTAATTCTCGAATTTTTTATTATATTATACTTGTATAGGTCTGAAATATTCAGAGAAATGACCAGCAATTTATAATAGTAATATTGATATGGCTATTATAAAAACACATATCATTATCAAAAAGTGATATGAGGATTAATATTTTTGAAATCTTTATTTAATTATTATCTTTCTTAAGGTATTTTTTTTTGTAAATTTTAGGAATACTTAGCTAAAGTAAAACTTTATTTTCCACATCGTAAAATTAACGCGACCGTTACGCGCTCACGAAGGAAAGACGAAGCTGCTGCACAGGAAATGTATCGGCGTGCTTCGTGGAGGAAGAGGAGGAACACAACGCCGGCGTCTTTCTCCACTGGAAATATTACCAGAAATTTCACGGACGTTGCTCGCGCGGCTCTGACACGGCGGAGGATAGAAGCGCGGAGACGCGGCTCGGCTCGGCTCGGCGCGATCTCCCGGGTTGCCCTTATGTGCTTGTATATACTAGCGTAATGATGGTTTATGGCCGATGGAGGCGCAGGCCCCGTAGCGGCCGTGTTGGACATGCGGTAAACCGCAGAACGCGGCCGCGGCAAAACCTACTCTATACGGCGGAACGCCGCAGAGACGGGAGAATCGCGAGCCGATGGCTTCCCCGTTCCCTTGCGGGGCGATGCACGTGAGTTAAGCTTAATTACCTCGTCCGGATCGGTCTTCACCCTAAACCTTGTCCCCTATAAGCGGTCGCATGGTCGTAAAATTGCCCGTGCTTTCAAAAACGGATGCGCCATCTCTCAAATTATGGACCTCTTGACGCGCCGTGCACCGAAATTGATACTGTTCTCTCTAAACGATCCTCACCAAAAAATGATGTAAAATGTGATAGTCGATTGTACGGACATTAGGTCTGAGAAAGCCATCAGATTTTTTTTTATTTTTTTTTTTTTTAAATTTTTTTTGCGAAATTGCTTTAAAAAGTGTTGGTTAAATTTGATAAGAAATATTTGTTTATTTATCATAAATTGTCCGCGACACGAGACAAAATAAAATTATTTGTATTTTATAATCACAAAGAGAGAAGAGAGCGACTTGAATAAAATCCGAAGCTCCGTAATAGACGACGAACATCCGACGATAATTAAGCGCTCGATAAATGCATCTATTAATTACAAAATCGAAAAAAGTGAGAATAGATTGCACATCATTATCGGAAGTATCGGTCGCTCGGCGCGAGATTAACACGATCGTGAACGGCGATCACGGACGTTTCTGCAATCGGCAATCGGCAATCGGCGGCGGTATCATGACGCGATACGAAGAAACGTACGTACATACGTATGTTACGTTTTGTTCGAGGCGAGGTTCAGGACCTGCGTTCGTTTGATCGAATGCCGCAATGATTGCCTCGACTGATATCTGCTCCCGCATCTCTCCGGCTAATGATTATTAGCCGTAAGTCCTTCTTACTTTTGCCCCCCCTCCCCGCCCCCCCCTCCTCTCCTCGTATCCATCATACTCTCTTGTATTCATATACAGGCGCGAGTATGAGATCGCTACGGATCGTATCCTTACGGTACAAGCCGACTACACTGGACCCACGGCACCATCTCTCCGCGATCCCTCACTCCGTCTTTTCTTCGTACGAAGATATCGAGTCATCCAGGTAGGCAGGCAGGCAGGCGGGCAGATACACCTTGCACGTATCGGGGCCCGATCGAAACTCGGAGGGGATCGTGACTTTCGATTCGTGGTGTAAATCGAGCGATGTAATAAAGTCTGATTGCAAAATGTATCGGCCGTACGGCATTGGGGATACATGTTATACGCTATACATATATATTTGTGCGCCGTCGCGGCGTAATGCACGTTTTGTTAAAAGTGCTCTCTTCGCGGTGGGTATACCGTCCGACGGACGGACGGTATACCGTCAAGTGGGTCTCGCACGTTGCAGAGAGACTCATCGCGTCGTCTCTGCGCGCGGCGCAGAATCGAGTCTTGATTTCCGTTTTCACGTCGACGAACCTCATCAGAATCGAGCGTTCGTACACGATGTGTTGCGACGTGTTAGGATCATCATATATATAGATGCATTAACGAGCGTTATCGGTCATCAATTATCATTATTTCGACCACGATTTACGACTTCGTCTTGCAGTTTCGTCACGATGTACGACCATGGCACGAATAATTAACGATCGTACGGTCAAGAAGCCGAGCCGAGCCGTCTTTTCGTTTTTTCCCTCTTAATTTTGACGACCATTAAGATCGCGCCGACCAAAATGATTAAAAAAAATCGATCAGACGTGTATATCGTATATCAAGAGATTTATGAAATCAATGAAATTGGCGAATGTATTTCCGATATATTGCTGAGAGCAATACGCGTCGTCTTTTCATCACCAACGTCAAGAACGATTACTGTTTAACTTTGAAGAAACACCGCGAATGATATTCGTTACTACTTTCAAAATAATGATAATTAATAATACATCGTGACTGACATAGTTCTGTCAATCGTAAATTATGCTACAAACTTTTATTCGTTATGGGTATTATGGGAACTAGATTATAAATATTCATTGTGCGAGGCACAGTTGGGAGCCAAGAAAAAATTGTACGAATTACAAGATGGAGAAATTTGAGCTGTATATAAGAAAAATCTTTGAGATTTATATTTTAACATAAACACAAATTTTTTTACATATTGCTACATAACGTTGTTTAAATATTAAAAGCGAATGTAAAGTCAAGCGTCTCATATATATATATATATATATGATAAAATTAATAGTTGCAATAAATTTCTTTAATTTTTTCATAGGGTTTCATTAATTTTTTGTCACAGGTAGTGTATATAGATTATTTTCTACTTTTTAAAATGCATATAATATATTATATCACTGCTATAATATTAATTATTAAAACATAGAGAGAAGAAATGTGTTAATAAAAATATAATGAACACTAATATTAGATTGCTTCATACATCGCGAACATCCCAGGATATCTCGTAATTATCAACATCAAGAACGATTACTTCGTGACTTTAAAATAAACAGGTAATACTTACATGAAATGATATCAAGCAATGACTGCTGTGATAATTAATAACCCGATTCCTGGGCATGCGATTCTAAATGATTGTCTTTACTTTCGGCCGCAGTTTAGACCTTAGCCTCACTGTCGTTATTAATTGCGAATACCGTATGAATCATTGAGGTGCAACAGAAGAGAAGAACGCTCTCGCTGGGTGGATTTTTAATCGATCGAAGAATTCAAGTCGATACCGACTGTGAAGTTATTGGAATTAATAACTCAGTATCCCGGTGCGGTTCCATCGATTCTCAATAATCCTCATGATCCTAATCAGGCTCACAGGGAGAGGGAGGGAAAGGGAGAGGGAGACAGAGAGAGAAATCGTTACCATTATTATCGTCGTTTGTGCGCATCTCTCACGTTGCACACGTGCAAGTGATAGACCTGGTCCGTTTGCGCGTGAAGAGGAATCTCTCTCTCTCTGATTTGCGGGATCGAAAATTAATGACAGCAAATCATCGGCATGACCTATCGATCCCGATCCATCGACCGGACGGTCTGCCTGATCGAGGATTCCGTTACACATCTCGCTGGTTTTCCGGGATCTCGCGCGACCGCCATTCCACCGTCGCGTTACCACTTTGGTATTCGACGAATCGATTCCACGCTCGTTCGGCGTCTGTTACGCTGCGTGGACATGAGCACTGCGGAAGCGATGCGCATTGTGAGAGGGTGCGCACCACTTTTCGGATACACTCGAGCGCACGCTGCGCTACGTCACCGCGATGGATCGCGTTTCTGGACGAACCTGGTAGCAATTGCGCGCAGGTAATTTTCCGGATATTTCCAATGGAGAGGAGAGAGAGAGAGAGAGAGAGAGAGAGAGAGAGAGAGAGAGAGAGAGAGAGAGAGAGAGAGCCCAGTCAGGAGGCGGCCGTAATTAACCGTAATTAACGGGGATTCAATCTGCTCGTATCTTCGTCCGGACTGTTTTATCGTCTCGAGCGTATCGACGGAATTAAAGATGCCCCGTCGAGATTTATACCGGTTGCTCTTCTGTGACCCTACCTCGCGCATGGGCTTCCGTTCGCGTTAACTTCGCTGAAATTGATGGGAAGCAACGCGTAACGCGCGCGCATGCTGCTCTTTTGCTTCGTAGAATCTCCATGCGGTAAATTAGAAATCGCGGGGGTTGACTGATGAACGATGCGCAATTTGTAATCCACGCGCATTTTAAGATAGCACGGGAGGGAAACGCTTCAAGAGATTCAGATTTCAAAATTTTAATACGCAGAAAAAAATCTGTTCTATATAATTAACATTTATTTTTAAAAGTGTATTACGCTTTATAATTATATTTTTACAAATCTTTTTGAAAATGTCTAATACACACAAGTTTTTTTAGATCACAGTATAATAAACACAAAGTATTTTAAGATTTTCATCATCGATAGACGGGATGTGAAAAAGAGCTGTATTTGCCACGTGCATGAGAGATGACAAGTGTTCTCGTGTTCCATATCCTGCTTGAATCAACCCTTGTCAGTGATGAAGGGTAATCCAGGGTATAGCACCCTCGATGTTTCCATGATCTTTTTTCAAACTTTAAGTGCATTGTCATTGATGATTGCCAGTAGTGTGTCCTATAAAAATACAATAAAACGTTTATCTTTCTTTAATTGAAATTTTTTATGTGATATACAAAAAAAATTTTAAAAACAATTATATACATTTATATAAGTAGTTTCTTTACTAATTTTTTTCATAGAGCAGAAATTTAAACTTGTCTTGAAAAAAATAATTGATACAAAATTACATCTTATACTCTTTTACATTATATCGAGTCTATTTGGAATCTAAAATAAAATTTCAACAATTTAGCGAGGACTGAATGCGCTTATATCATAGATGCGTAATATCATCTTGAATCACGCTACGAAATTTAATCTGACCATCTGGATGCTGACATGTGTGGGGCGTTTAAGAGATCAGTTTGCTGGCGACAAGCCTTCTCAAGCAAATATGCATTGCGCCGTGTGCTTGTACTGTACTTAAGTGTCTGTGGAAATGGCAGTCTGTGGCAATCAATAACCTCTACTCGGTTTCGTCTTACATACTGAGAACGCGGAAAGTCAACGGGTCAACATAGATTTAGTTCAAATCAAATCGACGAGACATCAGGATATCATTCCGATTAATTTTTTTGTTTTATAAGGGCGCTTTAAATTCTACATTGTTCGTCACAATTTTCCTTGTTAAATCGAAACCAATCGGTACGTTTAGTCAAACGTGCACATGTACACGTGTGAATCGTGTAACGTTATCTCGTGACGTTAATCCGTCCGGTGGAAATCTGGGCGCTGACATGGCAAGCACTTGAGGGATCGGGCTACAAGACAGAAACGTAGAACCGATGAATACTTATCGCATGGTGCGCAAGACATACTTAAGGGTGTGTTCGAGTGATCGGTTGGGGGATTCGTAGCCTTTGAATCTCGTCTTACGTTTAGCGCCGGAAGAGTCGTGTACGCGAAGAGATACAAGGCGAAATGGCAAAAATAGAAAAGATTCCGTACGCACGAGATACGAATGAGAAGGATGCACATGAACACACAGCGTTTGCGAATGTCTTCTCGGATTACGCGGTTTTCTAGGCACTCACATCTGCAAACGTTGGACAAGGATGTGTGTAAAGAGCACGTGTAAAGAGCATCGTAATGCACGAATGAGCAACTCCCAAAATTCGTAAAAGGGTGACTTGCGAGGTGAGGTTCGTGTCATAGGCGTCGAATCAAATCGATAATAGATTATTATATTTAAGATATTATTGAGCTAATTTAATAATAATAAAATGACGTTAGTTATTAAATAATTTTGTCCAAGGATCAACAGATAAATTTTTTACATAAAGGACAATAATCTTAAATATTAAAGCTTAAATATATAAATCTTAAATATTAAATAATTAAATACTACTTTATATATACATATTGACATCATTGATGATATCACTATCATCTTGATAATGTCACCAATATCGACTTCAATTCGTAAAAAAATATTAATATATAAATAAAAACGAGTTTTCTACCGTTGTTATGCTGCGAGATATATTCGTTAAAAAAAAAAAAAAAAAAAAAAACATTAAAACATTAAAACAAATAGGAAACTTACGTTGTCTATGCCAATGATCGAACGTGCAAATATATCGGAAGAGTAGGGTGAAACCTTAACCCTATTTAAATCACCGCTTGCTGACTGAATACAGCGATGATTGCGACAGATGCGTGGTCGCGCGTGTCTTTTTGAAAGGGCGTTTTCGCACCCTTCGGCGACGGCGACGCAAACCACTCATTTTGAACCTTTCCCCTCGGTAGGGGCCCTCCATTCACCGTTGAAAAGCGCACAGGTGCGTACCACGGGGTCCCCATTGAGACAGGGGGGGTTCTCTTTCCCGTTCTGTCCGTTCTCTCTTCGTTCCTTCAATGTGCTACGACCAGATGCGTTGGCGATGCAACACTCCCGCGGGCGCAAAACACGAAAGCACCCACTCGCTCGTATTAACGGATGCATCTGGCATTCTCGTCGGGGATTGCCAATGAAAGAACGGAAGATAAATTTCATATCGGAGAAGCTAGATTTAATGCAACGATACGAGTGAAATATTGCTTCCAATTAGGAAACTAGGTCACGTGAAATGAATATTGTGGCACATGAGTAAAATAGGAAATATTACTTGTTGTGAATTAATAAGAAATACATCATAGCTTTATTTTTATTTATTTAAAAAGTTTGCATAACAAGGAAAACATTATTTAATGTTTAATTTAATTTTCCATACATATTATTAATATGTTGATATTATTTTTCCGTTGATATTATTTTTCTCCTGAAAAATTATTTTATTGAGCTTTTTAGGATTGAATCTCGTAGAGATTTGCAATTGAGTATTATCAGGAATAAACGCGAAAAGAAATAATTGCGTGCGAGCACTTTGTAACCCTGACAGTTTCGCAAGTTTATCGTATCAATTATCATGCGTTCTAGATTTCAAAATACGAAACACAACTGTTGTAAATGTTCTTGTCAGTCTCACCGATGTACGCTCGGTGCTCGGTTATCCTGCCAATTAAACATCAAGCCGTGCGAGTCTGTTGAAGCGTACATACTGCACGGTAACCCGATCAAAGGTAAAGCTATTTTCCTTGCACCTCCCCTGGACGGGAGGAGGCATTGCCGTTGGCCACGTAATATCTAGTGATTCCGTCCGCCGATCGTATCGAGCGCTGAACATTCCCCGCGGCAGCAAACGGGAGCTACGGTTAGCTCTGCTATGCGAAAGTGCACCTTTGGATGTCGCGTGTCGCAACCATGTCGTGCCTGCGTCGTACACACGTGGATATCATTAACCGTTAAGATATATACGCTAGGGTGACGAAGAATTAATTAGCGAATTACGCTTTCCGGCGTTGGAAACTGGAAACTGGTAATTAAATCAACGAGATACCGCGAGATGCTCCGTTTCATTTTCTTCGTGGAATATCCATGGATAAGTACCGACCGGATACACATACAAATAATAATACAAGCGAAACGAAAGTTGAATTTTATTACTATTAATGTAAACGCGCGAGATTGGTATCGCGTGTGAGATTCCTTCAATATTCATGATCGTTCCGAGCACGTGCGTATCTCGAGACCTCGTGACGCAAGGTGTCGCAGACACCTGCGTGCTGCTCCACAATCATCTTATGAAAGGACACGAAGACCCTCATTACGCCTCCCACGTGACATCTGCCAGAATGGCCACGTTATCTCTCGAACTGATCGCGGTACAAACGTACGCAGTCACTATCGAATTGTATGTTCACTTGATTCTGGCTTTCCTTTTCCCGCTCTTTCTCCCTCTACATCCCTCGAGTAAAATGCACCTGTAGGCTATTCGGCGCAGAGACGGATATTAATATCCGTTTCGCAGAGAGAGAATTTTTGGCAGACCGACAGTCAAAGAGGTATGCCACACGAAAGGTCTTTCCCGTTACGCGAAGGAATGCGTAACATACATATATTACTTAAAAAAAACTGGCAAACATTTGTGAGCGAAATTATTCCGCATAGTCCGAGAAGCTTGAAACTTGACTCCTTTCGGTCAACTGAAAACGCAAAACCGCTATTGTGTCAATAAACGAACGATGGAATTTGATAAATATGTGACTTCTCTTCATTATACATTACGTAATATATTACTGAATAAATAAAAGTTAATATCTGGAGACAGCGAATTAATTTTTTATAAAATAGATAATATCTCAAGTATCTCGGAATTTGAAAATGACGTTCGTAGATCATCTTTTTTTGTAGTATATAAAAGCGTTAAATTTTATTATTTTTTTCGCGTAAAACTCCCGTCTCTGCATTGAAAGGGCAGCACGCTCACGCCCGTACGGTAGACGCACGCATAACAACGTGTACTTATGGGCACCTCGCTGGCGCAGGTTGGCTTTGGAGTAACCCGATAATCGGCATATCCACCGAAGAGCCCGGTGCGCCTATTAAGCTCCAATAACGACACGTAATAGCTCTGGTGTTGCTGCGTCCACTACGATGGCGATCGTGGTGCTGCGGGAGAGTGTGAGAAGAGTGTGCGCATTGAGAGAGCGCCGCGAGAGAGAGTCGCGAGAGAGCTCGTTGCATAGCGTGACTAAGCCCGCGGATGCGAGCTGATGACGCCTCGGGAAGAGCTGGCCCCCCCGAAGACCCCCCCCCCCCTCCCTCCCACCCCCTCGCGCCCTCCGCGTGTCCGCGCACTCTTTGGAATTCCACGGAATTCTGGCGTTGCTGTGGTCGTAGCGCCACACGGATTCCCCTACCCTCCCTCTTCCCTCGTTGCGAGGGCCCGAGAGTCTGACCGGGCCACCCTGAAATTATGTGGTGCCCGTCAATTAAAAAGAGTGACCGGCGGCGGCCTCCTCGCCTTTCCTCGTCGTTGACCGTATCCTTCCTCTTTTGTGTCCGCCTGCGATTCATATCGGACGCGGTACCCTCTTCTTACCGAAGAATGTTCGGGGCGAACGAGGAGGCGATTTTTATACAGTTTTTGTCAGCCTTCCCGTGAAACGCGATGCTGAATACAAGAATGGAAGCGCAGAATCGACGATTTGATTGAGGTGTTTGAAGCAATAACACGTTAAACCGCGCGAAAGATGTCCGTGCGCCTTTGGTTGGTTCTTCATTTATACACAGATTTGATTATACCTTAAGATAATTTTCTGCATTCTGCACTTGAACTGTAATATATTACCGACTACGGTTTTTAAAGGAGTTTTAAAAGAGTTATCGGAAAAAAGAACACCAACTTCTAGTGATGATGATTCGTAAGCTTTCGCTTATTGTAATGCGTGAGACTGTAACATTGAAAATTGAACAAGCCGAAAGATGTATCGATCGGAATTCTTGGAAAATTCAACTCTTTAACTTTCTACGTAATGACAACGGCTCCTGCACTTCTCGGTGAGGGAACGGAAAATTGAGACGTCCGACGCCTACGTCCACGCGCGCCTCGTGTCTCTTGTGTCGTGCGGAACGTGTATATACGACTCATGGCGGAAGGCACGGCACGGCACGGCACGGTGCGGCACGGCGCGGCACGGCACGGCACGGCGCGGCGCGGCACGGCACGGCACGGCACGGCACGGCACGGCGCGGCACGGCACGGCACGGCACGGCACGGCACGGCACGGCACGGCACGGCACGGCACGGCACGGCACAGCACAGCACAGAGCGGCTATAACGAGGTCCTTCTAACGCCTCGCTGTGGAATCCCTATATCCTTATCCACAGCAGCGTCGTACCGTTATTATTCTTCCTGCATCGCAGAGGACGTGTTGCTTCTTTCCAGTGAGAACGAACGAGTTCGTTTGGGTCGGCGCATTCGCGTGTATATGACGACGAGGAGACCACGAGATGGTGCGTAGACGAGCTTGCTCTTACGCACGTGTAACGCAGCGCGGACGATACACAACACACGTATACACGATGCCCGACGGTGCCATAGGAGGAGCTGGTTCTCACGTGTTAATTATCGCGCTGCCGTTTATCGGGATCATGGGCGTGTTATCGTCCCCGCGATCGGTGAGGAGCAATCGCGAGTCTCTACGGGTTTTCTCCGCGGTTTCTTGCCTTCCCTTCTCCACGCAAGCGTATCGTGCTATTAATGACCTGGCAATTTCTCTTGCCTATCGGCTACGATTTTCCAGGCCAGGAATTTTCAAGCCAAAGTATCGCTAGCCACACGCGTCGCCAGTATAATTGCAAATTCTAATCGCAACTATTGTGGATTTGTCAGCCACAAGCCGCGAAATATTAATATAAAATGATATATCGTTATCGTAATATTTTTTTTTTTACTCTTAGGTATGATAATGAAATGCTCCATAACGACGATGAATAATATGATCTTGATTAGATAAAACTGCAAACATGTTTATTGTCTAAATTTAAAATGATCTTTTTGCACGATATATTTTTTGCTAAATCGAGTACACAAAAATCGAAATTAGAGCACGTAAAAGGCACTTGATTTGTGCTTTTTCGATTATCTTTTATTGCGAGGAGAGAGAGAGAGAGAGAGATGCTAACTTAAGACAGAGGTCGATAATTGGACGGGCCAGCCGAATGTTCGAACGTAGAAACTATGATTAACTCGATATCCAAATTAAAAGTATATTCATATTAAAAAATACGAAACGAAGCACACATGTGCGTAATCATGTGGTATATCGCTACAGTTGCGGTTAAGGTCCTTGTCTGTCGTTACCTCGGTATTATCAAGCGAATTATTCACGGTCCTCGAATATCTCGATAATAGGCGCCGCCTATTACCGCTTGGCAGGATGGGATATCGTTACTCGGTTTCTTATGCTCCGTATAACCCGTCCTTTTAATAGTCCACCGTGGCCTCGTTATATCTCCTCTTATTGCCGTAAGTATTCTCATTTTCATTTATCCTCGGGCGATCGGATGAAAAACGTTTCAGATCGTATGTGCGAGTTTTATTATTATTATTATTAAATAGAACGTAGCCGTTATATGTACGAGTGACAATCTTAAAATCATCGTCTTAGGTAATAAGTTCAAGAACATGACATTTTGTAATACAGCTAGTCAAGCGAGTAATAATTATTGTCGTAACATAATACTTTATACACGGATATTTCGAAGTGAGTGAGTAAAAAAAATGTCTATATTGTAAATTATATTTATATATTACTTAATTTCCGCTTTTCACTGTTGCTTTCTAATTTTCTACTTAACTTTTTCCACTTTTTCTACTCCCGTGATACCAAAAGGCGATCACGTTGCTGGAAAGGTAGTAATCAGTTGGTTAGCAACGATCTTCCCGCCGGTAAAATGTTGCTGCGCCCTATCGAGTTGTACGTAATTGTGCAATAAATTGTTACTTAATTGAGCGCCATGCCGTCACTGATTTACATCGTGCTTTCACTTCTTTTATAAATCGCTCGACGTACGTTAGTATCAGCTAGCCAGCCGCAGGAAAGCTGTTGGTAGCGCCGAGACATTCGATTTTCCGCGATGTTAAACAAGAAACTTGCCGTAGACTCTCAAAAATAATTAAACCGGATCGAAACTGTCTCCCTCGCAGAAGACATCTACTTCATCGTAATATAAAAAATTTACGCGCACAGGCTCTTTAGATTGCGCATTCGCTGTATCAATAAATAATAATAATCTTGGTTAATCCTGTGTAACTCGCGTGAAAATAAAGCATCGTTTCAAGACTGATTGGCCACACTGTCGCTGCATTTGATAACGACCAGAGAGAATCTTCCAGATTCATTCGTTATCTGTGCAAAAATCGGGAAGCTTCCAATCCAATCAGCGGGGTTACTTCGTCATGCGCCGTGCATCGCGTTTCGAACCACGACATTGCAAACAACAGGCATTTCGCGATCGTCCGCTCGTCGTCGTGCTGCAATCTCGTCGTTCATAAACAATACACGAAGAAGCGAATCTCCTTGAGATCGGCAATAAGTAATAGCCGTGACGGGTGAGGCCGAGCCGAGAACCCAGTGAGCAACATTCTTAAAGGGGTCAGCGCCGTGTCACGGGAAGAAAGAGTTCGCGATTCCTCCGCAGGAAGTATATATAGAAGCTACGTATATTCCGCTTGACGAAGACCCCGACTTCGCCGTAGAAAGTTGAGTCGAGAAGTCCACATTACGGCTTTGCAACTTAAACTTTTTTGTACGCGACAGGCACAAAAATAATTTAATTTTAATACTCATTGTATATATAAAAAAAGAAAGAAAAAAGTTGTAAAAGAAATTATATCTTATTTATACGCGTTTTTTATCTATTCGAAAATAACTGTATTCTTTATAAGAGATATTAAGATCGCCGTTCCATTCATACGTTCTTATGTCATTAAGATGTCCTAGTTTTATTTTTCGCTGAGACTATTGAAAACTTCTTTGATCAAATGCATAGATTTTATCGATTTTTACGGATGCTTGTAATGTAAACAGCAATATTTTTATGCTATAGTGTTGCAAACGATCATCCAATTGAATATATTTTGCATAATATTATAGAATTACAGAAATAAGAAATTATCGTTTACTTCCAATTTCTTTAAGTTCTGTTTTTATTTCTGTCGCACCGTTTATGTTAATAAATACCGAGATTTGTGGAAAATACCGTGCGGATTCGAGCACCTTGATTTCAAAATCATACGTTTCTCGTCTCTCGCCCAAGGCGGTCGACGTTTTGTGAATGAAACGGCCATTTTTCGACGTTTAACGACCTTACCAGAGGTAAAGAAAACGTTGATTCGACTAGACATCATTCGGTTTCAGCATATTGATTTGACGCATATTTTTCTATTTTGCTCACATAATGATCAAATTTTTGCCATTTTCGTAGTATCTAATAGACAATAATCATGACATAGGAAAAGAAATAATTAGAGACATAAATTGCAAAGGGTAGATCGTTGTTCATAAATTCGTAAATTTATTTTGTTAGAGAAAAATATAGATCATACTAGAAATGATTAAAATTTAATTTACTCGTGGAGGAGGATTCCGTTTAAGAAATAAATATAATAAAAATCTTCTTTTTTTTCATTTATAATGAAATAACGCTTTTTTACGAAAAACAAAATTAACTTAACGATAATATCTTATATTATTGAATCGAAACGAACATGTGCCTGCGATGACACTTCCTGATACTATATATATATATATATATATATATATATATATATATATATTCAGATTTTTGAGAAAAACTTGAAACTGCCTTGTGATCCAAGGCATCCAACATGCTCGGGGCGGGAAATAGGCGTTTCTTTATAGAGTATTTGATTACGGTGACGAGCTGCAGGTGAATGAAATACGTGGTGGGGCGATAATACGGCAGTTAGTATGCAGCGGGTACTGTTACTCAATGTTAATACCAAGAGGCCCCATTGATCTTTCCCGTCGGGAACGCGCGGTTCAGGAACGAGGGAACAGATTCCAGACACAGCCAAATCGAGAAAGCACGCTTCCCCTTCCTCACTTCTTTGCCGGACAACAGGGTGGTGTTGCACGAAGAAGCCAACTCTGGAATGCCACGAGTTCCGATCCGAGTTGTACAGTCCAGATCGTTCCAACCTGTCCGGCGTGTACCACCGGAGTAAGTCGACGAGGAGCAAGAAAGAAGAGGGCTGTGCGACGCGATGGAGACCGAAGGGAGAGAGAGAGAGAGAGAGAGAGAGAGAGAGAGAGAGAGAGAGAGAGAGAGAGAGAGAGAGAGAGAAGAGGAGAGAATGCAAAGAAATCGCTTTATCGCGTCATTGAACGGCTTCTCGCGATTCTCTGGGGTCGAGACGTGTGAAAAAATTGTAATTTCGCACGGACATCGGATTACGGTCGACGCCTCGTAACATTAAGAAAGAAATAATGATTAATCTTTAAAAACGATAATTAATCTTTATATCAAGATGGGCGATAACTTGTGCCGTTAATTAATTAATAGTTGTGCGTTTAATGGATAATACGCTGATGACATTATTCAGATAAGATGTAGTTCGCAGATAACTTTTTGCGAGATCGTACACCCACGTCGTGGAGGGATACGATAGATTAGGAATCTAAAAGGATCCAGTCGCACACAATGTGCCGGTGTTAATCCGCTTTGATTCGCTCAGGTATAAATCGGACCGATTCCTTAAATGAGGGAGTCTCTGCTGCACTGTCGGCTCAGTCTTCTGAAAACGTGACATCACTCGATATATTTCTTTTCGGTCTCTTAATAGCATTGGATAATTTACTCGAAAAAGGCGACGAGTGGACTGAAAGAAAAACGAATGGGTAGATGACGCGGCGAGGGCGCGCGAGAAACAAGGACGGACCACGTTGAGAGACGACGACAGCAGACGTTGAGTTTGGTCATACTTCGCCGGAAGAAATTTTTATGGGATCCCGTCTACGACCTCCAGGCTCTCGGCGGGAACGTGTGGAATTTTTCAGATTCAACCACGCTTAACTCGTAAAAGCGTGCGCCGTAATTAAAATCCACGAAGATGATCACCAGCGTCTTCACGCTGCGCGTCCCCGACGCAGTTTTCATTATTGCGGCCGAGAAGCATCAGGGGACAAGTCGTTGCAGTCACGTCATTGCGAAACTGATTGCCGATGTAGATATTATTGATATTTGCACATATTTAATTGCAAAATCATGTTGACGACAAATCTTCGATATCTTCGCGATGAAATGTCACGTTTTATCTTCAGAAAATTTGCGAAGAATTGCCGTAAAACATATGAATTAAAAATACGCATCACAGTTTTCTTGAAAGATAATTGATAATTGATTAAGAGAAGATTGTTTATGAATCGGCAAAAATCAGCAATTTATGATTACGGAAATATTTACCGTGCGTCAGGCATATTTTTTACAAACGCGTTGTTATTGCATCACAACAAAGTTTCTATCACAAGGATAACTTTTTTATTCCGGGATTATTCCGAAATAATTACGATTGACCGTGCGACAAGACTACAACGCTCGAGAAGAGAACGGAAAATATATCGGGACGAAAGAAGCGACGGAAACGATGTAGGAAGATACCAATCGACGGAAGATACACTAAAGAGAAAAGAGACCCGCTAACACGATCGAAAGGACGAGAAGAGAGAGGAAGAGGAATAAAGGTAGGAAAAAAGAGTCGAAGAAGGATGGACTACCGAGGAGCTTCGAAGGATGGAACCTATAGAAGCAAAAACAGAAACCAGTCTCACTGGCTCAAGGTTGCCTGGCCGAGAGGAGAGAGAGAAAGAGAGAGAGAGAGAGAGTACCTGGCCCGCTGGCTGCTGGCTTGCTGAGCTACCTGGATCGTCCATGAGTACCTGTCTGCCTTTACCTCCTCCCAATTCCTCTCTTTCTCTCTTTCTCTCGTTCTCTTTTTCTTTATTCTCACATCTCTCTCTCTCTCTCTCTCTCTTTCTCTCTTTCTTTCTCTCCTCTTTTCCTTTACGTTTCTTCTCGTCTTCTTCTTCCTTCTGTTGCTCCTCCTCTCCTCGCGGATTTGTTCATCTCCTCCAGGGAGGGGGGGGAGGGGACCCGCCGGGCGCACGCTCTTGCCGCTGCTACCTTTATCCTTGGCCCATGCACCAAACCGATATGCGGTGGAGAGTCGTTTCACGCAAATTCGTCGGAGAACGCCTTCTTCGTCATGCGGTGCGCCGGTGCCGAACTCGTTTCCCCGTCAAAACCGTGACGCGTCGTTCGTTCGATCGAAAGGAACACGTCCGCGGGTAACGTCCCTTCTTTGACTTCCCTCGACTTGGCGAAAGAACGGGGAGAAGAGAGACCCGTTCGATTCTTTCCGCGTAATTATACGCGCTCCTATCCCTGACGCGGCGAACCGAGGGTCACGGCGACGGCTCCGCTCCGCCGAGGTGGTCCGACGTTGGTTCTCGTTTTGTCGATAGTTTGTCGAGGATCCGTTCGGGGATTAATTAAGAACGAGATAAAGATGAGAGCAATCTCGTCTACTATGCATCGTATCTCTATGCATCCTATCGGAAGCAGAGATTAATCTTGAAGGGAAATTTTTACTTGCGAATTTTATTATTATTTTCACTTTTATCTACATTTTATAAATAAAAAAAAAATGATATAAAATAAATGATATATTGTATACATGTATTTTCGGTTTCATAGACTGTAATCTTCATTTAAATTATGTAGAGAGAAACTCTGACTCTTGAGAAACAGTTAATTGTAAAACAAATTAAAAATAATTTGGATTTAACAGAAATAATGCGCAAAGATTTATTATTAGTTTTTTTGTAACATAAATAACATATGCATACGATATACGAACCATAAATATTCAAATGACAAACATCGATAGCTTGCTTCCAGCAAGTGGCGATGACACGAAGGATCTCTGGCGTGTCGATTTCAAGCGCGTGAGAGAACAGTACTAACACACGTTATCAGATTTGCTGGTGGCTTATCGGGATATGACGCGCGTAGAGCGTAGGTAGTATGCAATAACAGATCGCGATAGTTTCGACGTGATCGCGATAGGGCTGAGCATAAGTAACTGCGGGAGCGAGCGTGGAAATACGCGAAGAGAATATTGGCCAGTCACCACTTATACAAGGTGATCGTCTTTCACAAAGAAGACAGTTGTTGCACGCGTGTAGAGATATGAATAGATGATACTTTGTATCTGAATATTAATAAGGAGTAATATTAAATAAGAAAAAAATATCGTCGTTTCTAAAATGATGATGATATAATCAGATACTGTGACAGACTTTTGTGAATTACGTAGCTCGATAATCTATTCCAGTCCATTCTAAATTTATTTATTTGTCCTACTTTTTACAAATTTATTATTGCACACTTTCTACGTTAATGACAGACTGAATGAAGAATCAAATGAGATGCGATAATTTTTTTGCCACGAAAAACGTGGTTTCAGTAATTTAAATAATTCACGGCTCACGAGCCAGCGCGCGAAAAGGTCGTTAACACTTTCCGACAGAAGCGCTAACTCCGTCGTACTTGTACCGATCACCCAGTATAACAACTTCGGATATAGAAACACGTAGCGCAAAGGGGCACCATAGTGGCGATCGAAGCCAGGCAGTCGGCCGACCGTCCAGTCGCCAGTCGCGTTGTAATCGCAGAATAATTGAATCTGCGCGTTCACTACGCACACACACGCTACGTGCGCTCATTTCATCATTCTCTCTTTCTCTTTTACCGTCTCCTTTTTTTCTCCCCCCGCCCCTCTCTCTCTCTCTCTCTCTCTCTCTGTCTTCCTCTGTATCTCCCTCTTCTTTTGACTTTTCCTTCTCTCACCCGCTCGCCACCTCATCCCTTTTCATCCATCTTTTCATCTCTTTCTTTCTTCACGTCCCGTCTCTTTATTTATAAGCGCCTTCAGCTACCGGCATAAATGCAGTCGAGGACTGCATTCATAAACCCGCTCTCGGGCCATCGCCAGGTTTCCTAGCTGCCGTTGCCGTCGTTGTCGTTACCGCCGATGTTGGTAATCTGGGTGCCGATGCTGGCAGCCAGCACCAGCGCCGGCACCATACCGCCGGTGCAACACCGACCCCGTTTACATTGACTACGTCGGCGCGGAGAGCCCTCGGGGCAGCGCTACCTCACTTACTCGAACTGAAACGATAGTCTTTTTGTCCACCCTCTCCTCGCTGCTCCTAGTTCTTCGTTCCATTCCTCTCGGCGAAATACTCGGAAGATTAATGGAGAACCTAACCCGATGATCGCCGATATACGTGTCCTGACGACATTTCCGGATGGTCATGGATATTGTTACTATCGTATTATTCGTTAATCGGATATAACGTTTTCTTATTACATATTATGATATTTTTAATATTGTTGTTATCGCTAATTAATAGATTGACCAAGCTTTTAATATCTTTCTCAAAAGCACGATGGTACCAGCGACTTGTTAGATTTTGTCTCCATTTCTCAGGAATGTATGGGGAATGCAAACACTCATGCACGTATGACAATTTTTGCATAGGAATAGATCACACCTTGAACTACTTCATACAAATATAGTCCATAAAGTAAAAATGTTTATGTCGAATAATAATTTGTTCCGCGCATTCAATCTAATTTTTATTAAAGCGAATAACTAGTTACCTTAGTATCTTTTTTAAAAATTGTAAAAAATTTTTAGACGCTTTATGTTTTTTAAGAACATTTCAGATGTTTGTCTTCTAATCGTTTGTTCAACATGACTTTTTGTAGTAATTAATAAGTGGGTATCAATGCATAGAGGCGTTTCACAGGGTCCCGCTAAAACCGATGTCCTCGATTACATCATTTATGGCCGCGCCGTTACGTTTTATGATAGTTTGACAGCGAGATTAGCCGTTCTCACAATGAGTCGCCCATGCGAGACGAAAGCTACGGTTACAACCAATTGTAATTAGACGAACTATATTAATCGGACTCCGTCAACGCAATGATGATTGCAAAATCTAGAGGAATACACTAACGCGTTATTTTTGTAGCGAAACGCACTAAACGGAACGATGATAGTAGCTGGTTCGCGCATAAAAAGATAGCGATTTAATGTTGGAGAAGTTAAAGTAACGTAAGGAGGATAGAATCTCGGATTATCCTTGAGTGCAGAAGGCTATTCCCTGGCCTTGGATGTCTGTGCGTTAGAGACGTGTCGGAGTGTGGAAACACCTCGCTCGTTATTTTCCCGGCTGAGAGATACGAGCAGAGCGTTGTGTAATGAAACGCGGTTACTCGCTTAAAATCTGTTAAGCCGCGCATGTATTCTCGCCTCTGACTTTATTGACTCTGCTGGTCGGTGAAATAATCGTCCGCGTGCGCGAGGCGTATCGACAGCTCCATTAGAAACGGTCGCGATGTAAATTTATGTGAGTGGCGGCCAACAGTGGACTCGAAAAATGCGTAAGGCTAATGTACTTGCTTCAGCGAGACATTTCGGTTGTCCTTCTCCACTAATGAGAATCGCATCTGTACAAATTACTAAAATTAAAATTTTAGATTCTCAATCGTCAATCCTCCGATACAGATAATAATTTATCTTGTTAGAAAAATTACTTATTCTTGTTGATCAAGCATCGCATGAAAAATAGAAAATATTTTGTGCTTAATATATTCCTAGTTGCATTCCTCCGAAAGTATGAGCTTTAGATTCGATAAAATTACGTTTGATTTTCATTTATCAGTTTTATCCCGAGAGTAAGTAGATTTTTGGGTGAAGAGAAAAGTCGACGGAAGCGAAATACCAAGAGTGGCTCTGAGTCACTCGACGATGCGGACGTCATTGATTTCCCGCGCGAGCAAATCCTGGGAGATTACGCGTATCCTTGGACCGCGTAAGAAACAGGATCCTGGCACACGCGGATGTGCAACATTCTGCACACCTTATCTCACGCGTATCGATTAAGATCTGCAGATTCCTGACACAGAATAATCCACGCACCGACACGACGATACGTGGTGGTGCTCCCGCTCGTCCTTTTTCCTCGCGCGCATCATTAAGCCGGATATCATGCTCAATAGTAGAGTCACCATCGGACAATCTACTAATCTACCGGCCCGCTACCCGGTTACTCTGCATAATCACGAATAAATAATAATGTCGCATTACGCACTGTACATAAATTGGCGTACGGGCGAGAAAACGCGGCCGGCTGTATCGAAACGGCGCGCATCTGGAATGTCGTTACCATTATTTACCGCGTCTAATTAGATGGCTCACTTTTTGTCCTTCCACATCGCCTCGCGCATACCAGAACACAACGGCAGTGAGCCGCACGTAAGTGGTCGAGAAATTAAGTCGGGGCGATAAAAGCAAACGAGGAGGGAAACTGAGCGACGCCTTCGCGATATTATTAACATAAAACCATAATTCCCGCGACACTTCGTTAGTGACAATTAATGAATTATCCCGGAATATGAATAAGGCGCCAAGTTACACCATAATAATATCGCATCTGAGATGTCAGCCATCAGCTGCAACGTATGCGATATTTGCGTAAACCACTCAGCGATTTCGTTATCGCGGGATGACGATAAAATGTCTCGGAGAAAAATCGAAATACTATTTTCATCAAGCTCATCGTGCCGATAAGCCGGTTCTCAGGACAGAAAAGGAAATCGAGCAGAGAGTGGTACTGACGTACCGTATTTTAAAGAAACGGCGAGTAAGTATGCTCGAATGGGGGGCCGTGAGGCCCCGAAGGGTTTCTAGATGCTGCTTTTAGCCGCCTCTGATCCGTGACGAAATATTAATTGACACAAAAAGTAGTAGCTCTCTCGGCGGACCGCCCCGGCACCTTACGAAACGGCTCTCGTCATTTCTATAGGCTCACGCTTATCGCCGTGCGGGTATTAATTCGTATCAATACCGCTTGTGTGCGCAACGAAGGAGAGCATTGTCATTATGACTGAGTCGTTATTAACGGCCGGCCGTTATAATTGATACACCGGTTCTCGATGGATTTAGTGTAATCACATGAAAAAAGGGGGGTATGGCACAAATTGACCGCTTTATTCAACATAATTTTATCAATCTGCGCCAATGACATAGAAAGTTTACGTCGGTTTCGGATGTGAAACGCCCATTTCCATTTTTTTCTTCCCCCGGCGAAATCTTCGTTCAATTATAGTCAAACTATGAGAAGGAATTTCTTTCGTATAGATATTTAATTTTTAATAAATATATATGTTTTATAATAAATAATTATAAAATATAATCGAGAAAATGAATTATAGAGTTTTTTTGAGTCTTTATTTTGCTCCTCTCTCTCTCTCTCTCTCTCTCTCTCTCTCTCTCTCTCTCTCTGTAATTTGTTTCTTATATCTAAGATATACATTCTTAGTACGTCGTATATGTACATCAACCGTATATTTCCGGAAGACAAATAACATAGCGAGTCAATAAACAATGTAACACCAGCCGACGAGCCTTTCTAACACCTCGATCGATACTTTCATTAAAGTTGGCTTTGCGGCCAAAGAATTTTTATTACCTTTCTCCCCCTATTACGCTTACCCTTTTACAGCGGAATATTACATAGGTACCGCCGATTTACGAGGAGTTTCTTGGTGGCTGTAAAAACGGTTCGTGAATTCGTGAAAGCACAAAGAAGATGCCATATAATTTTACAGCCGCCGGCGCCCTCGTTTTCCGTGCTATCGTCGACACTCATATCACGTGTATATTATGGACCTTCTATAGAGCGGGCTGAAAGTAATATCGGCCGCTATAAGCGGATCAAGCGATGAGAATTTACATCTCCGGGCGAAGGCGCAGCAATCCGCTTGATTTTACCACGCGGATTGTGTTTATATTTTTTTCGTAAACTTAACTTAAGAATTCGCCAGAATTAATATAATTTTTAAACCTAATTAATACAATTTTTTTTTTAAATTTTATTTAAACATTTGGACGCATTATATATCGCCAGGCGATATTATAATATCTTAATCCTCGTTCTTGTCTGTGATATAATTTGTATAACTACGAGAATTAATATCTCTTTATACTACAAATAAAATCTAGGCAAATTTCAAGAAATTTTTTTTTTAAGTATAAATTATGATACGCCATTGTAACCGTATTTTCTAAAATGGTCAAACATTAATCGCCGTGCGCGCGCGCAATTTTCATCTGTGGTATCAAATCGGTATGAGTATTCTTTCTTCGTTCCTTAATCCGCGCAGCTTTAATCCGGTTATTCGAATGCATTAGCCTTTCGGCCTCCCACGAAAGTCGAGGTGTGACAGGTGAAAGAACGGCGGATCCGAGGTAAGAAAGAGGTCCCTCGAAAACTTTCCCCGAGAAAACCTCTCGCAAACATGAAGGTGCGCTCTCACGAGACCGTCGAATTAACGTTAAGTAAACTATACGCGATATTTCATTGCCTTTATAATACGGGCCCCAGCCTTCAGGCTGAAGCCCTGAATACGGAATTACCCGCGACAACCTAATCTTGAAATACGATAACTCGTTGCGATACATCGAACACAACGGTAAATCATGCCGGACAATTTGCTCGCGATGCGGTTCCGTGGTTGTACGTAATATAATGTGTTCACGCGCACGTCGATTCGCGTCGTTCTCGTTTCAAGTAACGATAGACGATTACTTGTGACATCGTAAATACAAATAAGCCGAATAACAAGATACGATTCGCGCCGTTGAGCAACATTACGCGAATGTGGATGCTTCGATCATGCGGCGTAATCTTGATCGCCGTTCGAGAGAGAGTTTCGTTCGACGGGATTTTCTGAGAGAAGAAAATGACCGTTCCCGCTCGAGGTCAACGGGTGGTCGTTTTACTCTTCGACCGGACAAAGTAACGTAACGCACATTTCACACAAAGATCTTATTGGACGTACATATGAGGTCGTTACTTGTTGCGGAATTTACAGAATGCGCCTATCGTTTACGTGCCGCGATCTTTCGCGCGAATTAAATGAATTCGGGAAGATTAACGTGACTGAGAAGCGACGGGTCGGCATATCGAAAAAAAATACATAAAGAAGCACGGCGGAGGATTCAACGTCGGATTATTAATACCAGCTTTGGAGGCTCTTGAAGCGAGTCGAGGTGGCGAAGCGTGCTTGCGGAGGTCTGCGCCGATTAACTCGGCTCGACAGGACCAGGTAGATCTGTGAGGGGGAGGGGGAGGGGGAGAGGAGGCTCGAAGGAGACCCATACGAAAGTCTACCTCGCGAAGCATAGTGAAGATGAGATGGGATCTAAGCGCAATTTTTAACTCTTAATGTTATAACCGCGATCCTCTTTTCCTCCCCGTTGCGCAGTCACTTTATCAAAATTCTCCAAAATCAAATATCTGTTCATCTTTTTTAGTGACTCTTTTTTTTAATTTTTTAAAAAAGTTTTCGAAATATATCTCTTAACTTAAGTGTGAAGGATTGCATAAAAGATATTGCATAAGTGAAAATTACAGTGACATTGCGTGCAGCGACATTGGATAATATCGCGACGTGAAGAAAGGAAAAATTGTCTTGTTATATATATCGTTATATGTATCGCGTGTACATGTTAAAACATGTCATCAATCTACGAAGAAAGTGCCGTGATAGATATAACTTGATCCGTAGAATCGAGATATACGAGGCATGATATTAAAAATGATACTAAAAATGTTAATTGGTTAATTAAAACGTTTTCGTGCGTTTCCATTTTGGGATATATTTAGATAAGCCGCGTGTCTTGTGGCGTCTTGTGCTTTTTGAGGGAGAACCGGACCACGATTATATCCCGCTACTTCTTCTCCTTATACAATTCGGGCAGAAGATAAGTCCATGATGGACCGAGTGATCCTCTTGTGGCGTCACATTTAAACAGCCAATACCAATAACCTCGATCGCTTTAACCTCGTAAATATTTGGCACGAACTGGAGTTAAAAAAGCTGAAAATTAATTGAAGTGAATTTTAAAAGACGAATTTTACACAATATATCATATTATTATATCTCATATGGTATATTATTAATGATCAAATTAATTTTAAATCATGTTATTTGCATGGAAGCCTTTTTTTTCCGCGATGATAATTAGGAATAATTGTTTATACTAATAACCATATGCATATATGTATGTATTTGCAAACAGAGATATGCGCGTAATATACATGAAACACTATCATATCATACGCTCGAATCATGTTTAAATATATAGTGTCTGTCTCAAGTTGACACTTAATTATCACTTAATAACCACGTGACATCGCGAATGATTAATAACTTACTGACATTGAAACGATTTCAGAAAAAGAAAACGACAAAGTTTATATTCTGTATCTAGAATATGAACAGCGGTCAGATATCGAGTTACGCCAAGACATAGTTTCTCTGCTTTTGTTGTGCAGACAATATTATTACTCTAGGTATTATGCGTATTACGTAAGCCCGCGCAATTTACATTATTCGCCGCAGTCAAACACTTAATGAAAATCGCGCCGAAGAAACTGGTACGCGATTATAATCTTGACATTGATCGCAGATAACGCCCAACACAAGTCTCTATCATCGATCATTAGTTTCTACCGAACGTCTACCTAGATTCTGAGGCGGCCTTAAGAACATTCCGAACGGTGAAAACCGACATCACCGTAGCGTATGAAAGGCCGTCTCGGCCATTTATTCGGCCATATAATACGGAATGACGTATGGAATAGAATTGTATGAAAGGAGAAGTCGCCAGCTTTGAGAGAGGTTTTATAATCTCTTACTTTTTGGCAGCACACGTGACTGATCCGCGTATACGAAAATAATAAGTTAATTTTAACATAGGAGTATTTCCTAAACTTCCTAATCTCAAATATGGATATTTAATTAATATCAATTATTTGTTTTTTTTTTGTTTTTTTTTTTTGAGCTGTAACTCTATAACTTGTTAGCATCATGTATCATATTGAAGAGAAATTATTAAATATATCAAATATAACACATGTGTAAAAATGACTTTATATTAAAAAAAAAAAAAAATGACCACTTATTTTTACACGTAATATTTACGCAGGCCTCTGGTAAATATCTTGAGAGGAATAAAGACCAGATTTGCGTGGGCCAATGCACTGTGTGGCATCGCAGCGATTATTACTCGTCGATTCCATCGTGCACGGACGGGAATCTTCATCGGTCATCGGCGATCCGGATGCTCGTCACGTGGCGGCGTTTTGCGTGAGTACCTCCATAAGAACCTCGCGAGAGCGGTCCATTGAATGGAAGATCCGACAGGAGAATCGAGAGAGATGGCACGAGATATACGGGGAAGGCGAAGCGGACCGTACTAATCCTGACGACCATGACATCGTCCGGTGCCTATGCAAACGTCGTGATATCGCTGACAATGTGATGGCGATTCATTCTGCTTTTTTTTAATCGGTCTTAACATTATTAACTTTTAGACACACACACACACAAAACAAGATCTCCGCGATCTCCATTGACAGTTTTTATCATAGTGTCAAAAAGTTTTCTGATTATTATAATAAATTCCTAGCTTTAAAGTATGTTCTATGAAGAGTACAGATTTGTTGATGATGATTCTCTCGAATTCATCGATATCATCTTTTTTCCTTTACTGTTCCAAGCGTAAACGAAGATCTCCTCTCGGAATACATAGTTATACACTTGGGCTTAAATCGAACGATATTTACAATTATTTTTAGCCTCGTTATTATATGATAGCATAATTTATAACGTGTTGAGATTTTGTTGCATTTGTAAATTTAACTTATAATTTTGTGTTTAAATTTGATCTTTTTCTATTTATTCTCCTTGCAAGGAGATACGAATTGAAATACGTTTACGCATTTGGATTCGCGTTTGCGATACAACCGCGTCGATGAGATCACTTGGTAGACGCGATGCTTTTGCGCAATTATTTTCAAAAGCTGGTACGCAGAAATTAACTGCGCTTTGCTGCGCGTAAGCAACTTATATGACGAGAAAAGAGAATCGAGAGGGAGAAAGAGGGACAATGAGGGAGAGAGGGGGAGAGAGAGAGAGAGAGAGAGAGAGAGAGAGAGAGAGAGAGAGAGAGAGAGCCAAGAGGGAAGCTGGTCGTGGCTGGTCGTTCCTGCGATTTAATGAGATTCTTTGATTACTACTTGATGCCGATCGTCATTCAGCCGATCCATACACCGCTCACGTATACCGAAGGTATTCGTAAGAATCGCGGCTTTAGTCCGCACCGCGCGATTTCGGATCTTCTCGCTACGGACCGGAGAATGAAGGAGGGAAATGTGCGACTCTATGAGACACCGGCGATCGTTGACTTAACACTTGATTATTAATAAAACGCCCGGATGTTTCCCACGAATGAATCGTACTTTTATTTCCGTCTATTATTACCGGAGAATCTCGCGAGAGACACACACACACACACACACACACACACACACACACACACACACACACACACACACGGTGTACGTATCAGATAGCCAACGGCTCGTGAAATATCTTTAAGTGAATAAATACATTAATGATAATGGAAGAATACTCTAATGCGGGAATATTTGGTGTACGAAGTACGTGCGGACGTAATAACCACGATCGTGCCGCTTTGCTTCGTCTGTACCGTTACGTAACGCGTATTACGTTGCACGATCGCGTTCGCACCGTGATTTCAAAATTTTGAGCGGCAGTCACGTCACGGAATCGCGACGATGACGAACATGCAGCAACCGTGTTTAACGCAGCTACGTACTCCTTGATGCTTCCGCGTGCGAAAGGAGTTAAGTGTACGTCCGCGAGAATTCTTTTCGCGGTCGAGAAACACCGTACCGTTGGTTGTGTGTTTCATGAAAGTCGGACAGCGGTTAACTCGGTACGTTTTCAATGGACGTAACGCCGAAAAACCCCGCCGTGTGCGAGGCGAATTTCATTGCGTTACGAAAAGTCGCTCGCCACTCGACGAGCCTCGCCTTGTTTTTACGCGATGAATAAAGCATCTCGATCTACATTACGTTAAAGCACCTGCAATGGATACGCATCAGCTGCATTCTCGAGAAACGTGTATTCTCTTACATAAGTCTGATCCCGTGATTCCCTCGAATATCGCGTAATTTTTGGGCACGAACATCTCTCGGAGAACGCCTTCCGATCGGCTTCGAAAAACAAATTTCACGGAACCGACTTCTCTTCGTTCTTGCTTTCGCAACGCACTGGACTGCGCTTCGTTAACGCCGAAACTGCACGAAATGCACGAGATCGTTAATAAGCGATCGCGCGGTCTAACTCGGTGGGGCCTTCGGAGTTTTCACTCGGGAGGGGAACCCGCGGAGGGTCCGCCGAACGGCCTGAACGCTCAATTTCCTGAACGGATAACGATCGGGCCCGGCTACGAGGGAGTCTAAGAACTCTGTCCGTAATTGACAGGTGACTCCTTCCACCGTCGACGTAGCGCGTAGGTTAGCCCTTAAAGCTGGAAACTTCAGCCAGTTCAGTCCCTAATAACTGTGGGAGCCTCTGCTACTCTCTCTCTCGCTTCCACCAATCGTATCCTCTTTCTCTTTTTTCTCTCACCTTCCGTTCTTTTTCACGGGTCCTCTCACTTTCGTTCGGGCTCTCTATCTTTCCTATGTTTTCTGATCTATCGCCATCTCTGTCCTCCTAATTGTCGCGTCTTCCTTCGTTCTCGCCTTCAATAGCTTACGGGCACTAAACGGATTTCGATAAGTTTTCGTCAGCGACAGGTAGGGAAAACACCTGTTGATCCCTACAACACAACCAAGTTCCTCGCCAGGGAGAGAGAAGAACGGTTCTCCTCGTTAAAAAGCCACCTTATTTGCTTCCAATACATCACCGTGGTGGCATGTACATATTTAACGACGGAAGGGTCTTCTAGAAAATCGGAAACCTTTCAAAATTAATGGGATTTTAACTAAGTTAAAGTAGGACGTCACCATTGACAAGCTTATCTGCGATCGATCAACAGTTGGCAAAATTGGTACGTTCTTCCAGATGTTGATCTTTAACGATTACGAAACAAGATAAAATTTTTTGCCACATTCGATATATTTTTTTGTGATCGTTATTTTTGAAATTATTTACTTATTGTAAAATTAACATTAAAATATAGTTTTCTAAAATATTTTTCTTACTTTTAATTGTATTTTTAAGATATATATTAGTAATAGAAATTTTTTTACATTTAAATTTATCATCTTTTAAAGAGTTCTAATTAATTCATCGATAACCGAGTAGTTATCGAAAGCGAATAGTTTTCGAAATTTTACTGTAAGGATTAATTTGCGATGCATTAAAAAAATCGTATCGTAGGCAGCTGCAAGAACACGGGCGCTGTTCTAACAATCTTGTTCTCGAAAACGACCAGGAGAACGTGGCCATTGCCAGAGCTGGACGAACCCTGTTCCCGTCGGGAAGATTAGATAGGTCCTTACTCGAATTTTTACTTCGATTCCCGTGCGATTGTTTAATTTAACGAGCACAATATGCATATCGAGAATGGGGCTCATGGGGAGAGGACCGTTGGCGGTCCGGTGGCGTCGTGGTGCGCTATACGACGCGCGCACACGAGACCCTTTATTCTTATCTCAAGCTTTTTTTTAACATTAATTAACTCGGCCGGGGCTTATCGTGCGGGCTTCACTGACCCAACGTTAAACCGACCAGAGGTCCCCAACGCACACATACACACACACATACACACACACACACGCACGCACGCACGCACACGCACGCACGCACACACGCACGCACGCACGCACGCACGCACGCACGCACGCACGCACGCACGCACGCACGCACACACACACACACACACACACACACACACACACACACACACACGCATACGCACACATATCCATGTAAAGTCCCGTGCCACATGGCTCCGTCGTGTGCGTGCTGTGACTGGCCAGTGTAGAAAATTGAACGATCACCCTCTGCGCGCTCCGTTCGTCTCATCGGCGTCATTCGATTATTACACGCCCAAATATCTGTGCCCGCCTCCTCTTAAGACTGCAATAAAAAGCAGCGATTTGCGATGCGCTTGTCGAGGGGCGGTGAGGCTTACTTTCGCGATCCTGTTCCGACGCCAAAAACTCTCACGAGACCATAATTATAATTTTTTCTGGGACTGACCGGCCCAAAAGGCCCGGATCGTAGTCGAATATTAATTATCTCACTAATAACATTTACCTTGTTATGATCAATGCACCTGGAAAGATAATCGACAACAAAAATAATCCATCGCAACATCGCCGCCGTTACGTAATCTATATCTAGACACATGATTGGGAATAGAGTCGTGGCTAATTGACAAAGTGTACACAACTCATAATGGGAAAAAGTTGATTTCTCGCATATATATGAGATAACGTCATATTTTTTAATTCGATTGATTGGCAGCTCGCGTCCGTCCGTAAATGGAATGTGCATCGATTTTTCTCGCTTTACTCGCGCGATCGATATGCCAGCGAAACGGCGCGTTTAGCCGGAACGATAAATCTCTTTTATCCTTCTATCCATCTATATATCTTCGTCTTCGTACCGGTCGTTCATCTAATCGTTATTGACAACGTCACTGAATTAACGGTATGCCGCATCTTCGTACTTTTCTCTCGTGGTTGCCAATATGTCTTCTGAAAGAACGAATTAGAGGCACTGAATCGTACGTCATAAATATATACATACGTCACATACGCACGAGCATCGCTTAAATAGATTCCCATGCGACGAGATATTTACGGGAAATGGCATATTAGCTTAGGGAATTAAACATGATGATATGTACAAATAGGGACATGCAAAATAATATATATCTTATAAGTTTAGACAATTCATAATATTAGCTCTTCTAGAATTATATCACCACGAGAAATTACATCGGAGATAAAGAAATATTTAGTTGCGTTATTTCTAAAACACTTTTACTTTTACTTATTCGCGAATCCAATCCAGGTGTGCGATCTTCGTAAACGCTACGCAATTATTTAATAAGGCTCGAGGAATGGAGTGAACAGAGAGAGTTTTATTTTATTTATGTGCTTATCGAAGCGCCGCTAATTACGCGCGTTCGTTCTAAAATTTGCATATCATCGATTCGTTTTGTTCGGCGAGAATTCGCATACGAAGGAAAGGTAATATGCGTGCTATTCTGGGCTCATGGGGGTATGTAACGGGCATACTCGCTTTCAGCAACAATTAGCAAGGCGTCAAAAGGACACCTGACGGGTATTCTCATGGGATAACGGAACCGGAGAAACCGAGCTATCTTGGAGTTCACGACACGCCTGCGAATCTGTCTAGCATATGCCCAGATATTACGAAATTTTAGCGAAATCCTAGCGAAAGCGTCATTAAATTTCTTTTGTAACTCGGAGATGATTGTTATAAACGATAAGATTATAAACATTTTCGTAAAGATACTTTAAATAACAGGACATATCGTATTTTTATTTAACATATTTCCGTAATACGAGATAAAATTATATTGTAAAATGTAGTGTATTTATTGAACACACATCAGGCAATTTATACCTTACGTATAAATAAATCGTTGAGAAATGTATACGAAATGTATAGGAAGAAATCGTTAAATATTTGTTACAAGTAATTGCTCAAATCGAGACGTTCATGTTAGTTTTACGAGAAAGAAAGAAAGTAAGAGTATATAAGAAGCTCGTGTCCTCGAGACAGGCTGTGGATGCAGCCGAGTTCGAAGCAACGTACGGCTGCGGTCCAGGTGGAATCTGGTATCTATAGTCCGACGAATGCCTGAAGAAAGATCATTAAAATCTTCCCGCGTGTGTATGCACACTCCGCGCGGTTTGCGCCCCGTCGCGTATCCATTACATCTTTCGCTTTTGCAAAAGCCCTTCAGAAAGCTAAACGTAAATTCATGAATAATGAAAATAAAAAGCGAGGAGAATAAGAATATGCCTAGAATTCTGCCGACGACACACGCGTGAAAACTGTACGGGATCTCTCGCATTGTAAAAAGTAAACCTCTCCGAGGTTCTACCTCGCGGGTATACATAAATAATAATATACGCGTTTATTTAACAAACGATCCTGATAAAATGATCCTGGAATCAATTCTGAGAAAGAATTCGGCAAAATCTGATAAAAGAGGAAAGCGGCCGAGCAAAAGCGACTTTATGATTCCTTCATTTTTGCCACGGCGATGTCTCCGCGGCATCAAAATATATTCACGATCGCCGAACCGGCCCACATAATCCTCCGTCCCGTGCCATTTAAGCCGGGCTGTTAAAAATGCGCGCGGTATCCGGCTAATTCGGGACGATCTCGCGGGAGAACGAGAACGAGATGACCGGGGATGAGGAAAGCCGCCGAACGCATGTGTGAATACCGGTAGGCAATTTCTTAACGGACGGACGGGACGGTGAAAGGCGAAACGTGCGAAAGAATCGGCCGGACTAAAGCAAAGTGCGTGGGCTAAATGCCCTTATTACAAGCCTTGACATTTCTTCCGTTTGTTCGATTCACGCGCGTGTATCACCTACCAAAAATCCACACATTTTCTCCTTCGGGTGCCGCGGCCCCGGGCTCTTGCTCGGTAAGAAAACGAGAAGAGAAAGAAGACGAGAAAGGACGAGCTATTCAGCAAATTCGAAACGATCTCACGACACGGAGAAGACATGGAAGAAACGAGGAGGACGAGCACGGCAGCAACGGCAGCGTATCAGGGAGCACAGGTGGAATCTCGTATCTGACTCTCAGAGAGCTCGACTCGGGACAGTCGGGGGAAGGATGGAGAAGCGAGGAAGAGTGGAGTATGCGAGGGGAGGGAACCGCACCTAAACACCCTTGCGTGAACGCTCATTCGCTTGCGCGTTTTCCTCATCCATCGAGGGAACGCGTGTGCGTTTCACCTCGTCTTTGCTCCCTCGTGAGAGAGACTCCCCGTGACTCTCGCGTCTCCCCCTCCCGCTCCTCTTGCGCCTCTGTAATAATGTGCTCACATATTGGAGTACCTGAGAGAAGCACCGAGAGAAAGGGGGGGGGGGGAGAGAGACGAGAGGAACATACAGGGTACGGCGCTGAGGGACGAGGGACGAGGGACGGAGTCCGGTGAACTTCGAGGTGGACCGTACTCCGTGTACGTACAAGCTGGATTCACGGATGTGTATGTGTGAAACGTGCCTACATGCCTACGGCGGTAATAAGAGAAAATAAGTAAAACCCTAAGGTACGAACCGGAGGGGGCATAGGGCGGGTTGGCGGCGGTGCACAGCACAGTGAGGAAAGAAGAGAGAGAGAGAGAGAGAGAGAGAGAGAGAGAGAGAGAGAGAGAGAGAGAGAGTGGGGAGGGGAAGAAGAGGAGAAGGAGAGGAAAGAGAAGGGGTGGAGAGAGGCGGGGAAGGAGGTGAACCTGTTCCCGAGGGAGTTCCTTGACCCTCGGGGGGCACACTCTCTCGTGAGCTTTCGAGAGACGCGAGAAGCCAACGGAGTAGCCACCATAATGCCCGCCGGCTAACTCAGAGCCCTCGAGTGAGCAAGTCCCTCCGAGACGAGGAGGGAGGAGAGAAAGATACGGAGAGCGGGAAGAAGATGGAAGATACAAGCGAGAGTGAGAGAAGTGACAAGCCTAGTAGTGAGAAGAGGACAAAGGACAGCAAAACGGAACGGAATGAGACGACGAGAGATAAAGAAAGACGAACAAGAATGGAGAAATTGCAACGAGAGAGAAGGAAAGACAAGGAGAGAACGACGGATGAACCAAGCAGCATCACTGCGCAGCGTCCCACTACCGTCGTCGTTCGCCGTTTCGTCCATCCGTCCATGTGGAGACCACGGTACATCATACTACTTCGCTACCATCAGGTTCGTCATCGTATCCGAGGCACTGCTGCTAGAACAGAAAGAGAGAATAGATGTGGCGTCGCGCTATTCGATCCGTTACAGATTCTATCGAAGAAAGCCTTGCGCATAATTGCCATAACTGCCCTAATTAAAATTAGCGTAGGAATCGAAATTTTTTTCTAAAATTAGAATTAAAATATCATTCGACTCTTACTTCTCAAGTATTCCTATCGAATATCTTATCTAAAGTTAAGTTCCTCTGTCTATCTATAAAACAAATATTTTCAACGCGAATATTCTCGAATTAAATTAAACATTTGCGAATTTCTTATTGTGACAATTTTGGCGAAATTTTAGTTTTGGCCAAATGTTCAAGCACAGGATAACATCTCATTTCTAGGGAACAACCTGATATCCGTGCGTCCAACCGCGATGATGTACGTGCATTTATAATTTTTCCAATTAACAAACGTCACGTCGTGTAAAAGTGACATGCATCGTTACTATGTATTTCCTGAAAGGAGATCAGCGAGGAGGTTTCTCATTGCGGCGATAATTTATAGCCGTTTAACTCGGCTCGGCTTCTCAGTTCGCACGATACTACCGACACGCGAATTACGTGGAACGGTACTATACTATATGTATATGGGGCAGAAATTCAATGATGATCGTCACGACGCGACAACGATGGCATCTCTTTTTCGCGAGGAATATACAGCCCGCTAGCTACATAATGACGACGGACACGCGACAGGACTTATCCATTATTCATCATCCAAAATCATTCTTCGTGAATATATATAATTTCGTTTTACCAGCCGGGAAGAAGCCTACCGGGAACTCACCTTTTTTTCGATTCGATACAAACTACCGGAGCTCCGGTAGGATTATTAGCGACATTTAGGCATTTTTCTATCTCTGCGTGAAAAAAAATGGTCAATTTACGAAGAGGATACCTTGTAAATCTTGGAATTCAATATGTTCACACAATTTGATACATTATGCAATTTGGTGTCATTCTTTTAAATTTAGGATATGAATATTACTATAAGACATCATATTATTATTTCTCGACTTGAAAAAAATAATTTTATTATTCCATACACAGGTATTGATATCGAGAGAATATTTTCATCCCGGATTATAACTCGCATCGAACGTTTGCCTCATTTTAATATTTTTCGTTTTTCTTCTCTTTCTTCTCTTTCTTTAGATGCGAACAAAAAGTGATTCTCATTATCATAATTCCTATCACGTTTATCGATCTGCTATTTCCCCCTAATATCAAAGAAATTTATCATGTTGGCATTACAATAGCGATCTGCGGCTAAAACTGTTAGTTTTGGCTCGCAACTCTTTTTGCGAACAGCATATCACGCGAAAATCATATCACGAGTGGCGGTCAGAAATCGCGCCTAAACCACGCGTTTCTCACCTCGATCGCGAGAGAAGAAGGTGAGAATACACAACCGCGCATGGCGTTATCGACTTCGCGATGCCGCTCGTGATGAAACCGATTGTAAGACGTATATACGTGCGCTCGCTCGTGTTCGGCCGGGCCCAGCATCCCGACACGGAGGGAGGGGGGGGGGGAGAGGGCACAAGTGTACGTCGTCGTGTAATGCCTCATAGAAAGGCAAGAGAGAGCAAAGAGCCCTCGAGATGTTCGCGCGCGCGGCGCGCATACAGTCGCGCGAGTAAACGTGGCCCGATGCACACGCACGTGCGCACGATGCGAGGTGGATTTGCGATAGAGCGCGAGAGGGAAAGAGAAGGAGAGAGAGAGCGCCGGCGGGGAACGTGTGTGTAAAGTCGCGATGCGATGCGCGATGCGGGAGGAGAAAAAGAGAGAGGACCCCGTGAGGATGCGAGGCAGAGCGCACGCGGGGTACACACGTAAAGGGGTCCTCCGTGCTCCCGGAGGTGGAGTGAACTGGGGAAGGGGGCTGTACCGAAGGAGGAGAGGGGGGGGGGGCGACAAGCCACGGTGGATAGGGGGGAGGCCCGCAGGCCGGCCCGCGGCTCCGACTCAGTATCCCCGGAGCGACCGAGTCGTGTACCCTGCGGAGGTCGCTGCGTACCCGTGCTCCAGCGTGCGATACACGATATAGGAACGGTACACACGGGCGCGCATACCTTCATGCACACACACACGCGTACACGTGTACGCACACATTCGCCCGCGTGCACTCTGCCTACCGAGTGGCGTGCGTGCGTGTCGTCCACGCGCACGGCGAAGGCACGTTGCACGCCGTATACGCACGCGATATACGCACATACGCCGTACACGTGCACACACCTGTTCGTCGCGCGTTCCCGCGGCGGCGCCGACGCCGGACGGCCGATTCTCTCGCGGGTTCTCGTGGTGTGGCGTCACGCGTGTGCGTGAACAGTGTCACACGTTCTCCTCGCCGTTCCGATGCAGCGTTACGTACATCTCTTTCCTCCCTCAAAATCTTGACAAAAATTGCCCCTTTAACTAACTTTAAGACCTCAGAGTTGTGTGGGTGAATTATAGTGAACGTTTCTTCGACGATAAGCAAATTCAGTTTTTACGTTCGGTTCCCACGAAGATTTCCTCCCTCATCGCCATACATCGTGGATTAATTAACGTATGGAATGCGAGTGGAATTATAATTAATAATCGGAGCTCCAAATCATTTTTTTTTTGTTTTTCACATCCTGCAGCGTGCTTTTGGATCGAAGAATTGATTGAGGAAATGTCAGTGCCAGATCTAATCGTGATTGCGTATCCGAAAGAAAGAACACACGTGACGTCCTAGCATCTCATCAGATCAATTTCTCTGAACTGTCATCGTCCGTGGAACACGTGCTGGATACCGTGACTCTTATGTACGCCGAAGAAAGCAGGTCCGAGTTCAAGAATAACGTGCGCTTTCTCCTACCCGACGAGTTGAATGCAAATAATTTATAATTAGTCTCGCTCGAAAATCAACACTGTCGGACGACAAAACGAGTGAATTGCGGTGTGAAGGAAAAAAGGCGCGGGAGAAGAGGACTCTATCGCGGTGATATTGCGGGATCATAGTAACCATTCGCGATTGGAGTATTCTCGAGAGCGAAAGGTACCCGTCGCATCGCGAAAGCGGTACGCGAAGATGTTTACGTGAGTTTCACCCGAGTCCTCTTGAGCGTCGCACGGGAAAAGCGAAGATTCGACGATTCTTTGCGGATGAGAAACGGCGGAGTAGAACGCGCGCGAGTCGTCCGTCTATTTCACGAAGTGTTCAAGAGTGTTCAGTGCTCAACGGAAAGGAAAAGGAATCCTGTTCCTCCTCACGGAGGACACACGCCAGTGGATATTCGGTGTTGGTGCGCGGACCGGAAGAATCTGCGGAGTGCAGTGTGCCGATAATATTCGGTGAGAGTGGTGAGAAAGAGAGAGAGAGAGAGAGAAGGAACGAGAGAAGGATATACGTAAACGTGTAGAGAACAGTGGAGGATTCGAGAGAAAGAGAGAGAGAGTGAGAGAGTGAGAGAGCGGCTGAGGAGCAGCAGCAGGGGATATCGATGATATGCGGTAGTCGAGGGATTCCCCAGGGAGAGACATGAGGGCGGCCGTCACCTACGTCCTGTTCCTTGCCCATCTCATACAGGTACGCGCCGCGACGCACTTTTCCCCAATTCGGAATATCCTCTCGCGTGCTTCTCTTCGCATTTCGAAACGAAATAAAAAGGATCACTTGAAATGTCAAGTGATATCGTCGTTTTCAGGTGCGACTCATGCAGACATGCATAAATGAGCCGGTCAGAACAAACGAATGGAACGAGAGATGTCGAATTTTATGTTGAATCGAATATATTAAATGGGCAACAATATATTGCACCTCTGTAAATAAATTAATGCAGTCTGGTTAATTTTAATTACGAAAAGTAGACAAATAGTATAAATTATAATTACAAATCTGTTTACAATTTACAATCGATTGCTTCATTATCCTATATATTAATTTAACATTTAGCGTGTAAGATATATTCAAAAAAATTTTATGCATATAATAGAAAAGACATGACCTAATAATGCAGATATTAAATTAATCGAAATCACTACTTCAATTACTACATCCAACCTAGAAACGTAAACTCCGTGGCCACTGCAATATCTTTCGCGAGCTGTTTAAGCCGGCATTTAAGGGCTGTAAAAAGCGCAGCATGCGAGAAGATCGCGGTACTCATAATCAAACGCAATCAGCGCGAACGCAGTAACTTTTTAGTTACTGCGAACGGCAGTTTTCGCGATCGTTAAGACACGATCAGATTGCGCTAACGTTGTACGTTTGCTCGATCGCCGATAGTAAAGCTTTGCTAAACAGTTGAGTGAAAAGTGTCTCCTTCTTTCGTTTTGCTCGGCGACAAGTGAGATTGGAAAAAAAAGAATCAGTGTGGCGGCACAACGGGTATTCGAACAGGTGATGCAAGCACGCAGTTCCAATGCATACATACCCCGAGGCATACACCATTCGCAAAAATAAACAGTTGTGACAGGCCATTACGATATACATTCTCGTGCGATTGAATCTGTTTTTTTTTTTCTTCTTTTCTTTCGTTACTCGTTTATTAAGCAAGTTTCTTCTCGTGGACAATGTAAATATGGATTAAATCAAAATTTATATTATTTAATTACAGATACAATTTTCTTGCAGCAAAATTTGCTTGAACGAAATCGCGTACCTTGCTTGCATGTCTCACTATATTATCCCCACGTCTATTCATAAAAACGTAAGAAATCGATTATAATTGAACGGGACGAGCCTCGACGTCATCGACTCCAATATTTATACACTCGTACATATCCCACTTGGTTACGTAATAATAGCTGGTATTTGTGAGTACCATCTCGTTATCACTATGATTTACGCAAGATCTGCTACCATCTCGTATCGGAAGTTAATTTCCAAGACGGTACGGCGAGATTTCCATACCAGTCTCCGCGACCATTATAGATCATTGCAGTCTCAGCATATAGCGTTGGCTCCTTTCAAATGCTCATAGTTTACCGCTTGTTGCATCATCGCACAAGGTGCTATCGTGCGTGATGCAGCATCTGCGACGCGAGGCCGTTCTCACGAGCGTGTTTTGATCTCACAGCCTTCCGCCTTAAGGAAACGATCAATGATACAAAGCCAATCGCACGAACAATGCAAAAAAAGAATATGTGGATATATATTATTATTCACAGCTTTTCCTGATTTGCAAGAAATTTAAATTTAACATGCGCGTGTGACAGATTACGTTAGATTCTATAAATTTATGAATTATAATATATACGCTTTGTAATCCATAATATTCTCACGTTCTTATTACTTTTATCGTTTTTGTTGCTTTTACCGACTTGTACCGACAAGCCGGTTTTTGTATAATATACCCCGGTTACGTGATTACACGATTTAGTTGATAGCTAGATCACTCGTCGATATATTATAGCATATTATCACGTTTGATAGATTAATCAATTAATCAATTCTTGCATGTGTCAAAATCGTGTATTCCCTTCAATGACAACGTGTAAAAACGATTATATATTAATCACATTACATTAAACAAATCAAGAGTAAACTGCTATTAAGTGGAGCGATTAGATAAATAGAGGCAAGAGAGAGAGAGAGAGAGAGAGAGAGACGATGATTTGTTCGATGAATTTATTGAATTAATTGTGCCCTTAGATATTGACGCGATAGAAGAAATTTCCTTGTCACTTGTATAGTTTTACAGATTAATCTACATTTAATTTTGTACGTTTAAATAATTATAAATAAGTTTATCGAATTATATATTGGAGAAAAATAACTTTTTACTTTTTGAGATAGAATTAGTAACTAAGAGAAATTATGATTATTGCTACATCACAAGGACTGCTTGGAAATAGGAGTTGAGTTTCGCATAATGAAAAAAAAATGTATTTTATTAGATATCAATGATCGGAATTCGCTTTTAATTAATCAACGGCTCTTTATATTATTCTCATAATCATTGATTTTTTTTTTTGTATTTTGTATCTTTTGGTAACTTTTGTAACTTTTTGTATCTTTTTGTATCTTTTTGTCTCTCGACGAGTGTCTACTGTCTCTCCCGCGAATTGCATAAGGATAGGAGGGCGTCGCTACATCCTTGTTCTCAGCCAGAAGAGATTACGCACTTACAACACAAGTATAATTTTTTTTGCGGATGTGCCCCGTCACTCGCACTTTATACTTTTCTTACTACGTCTCTCTCGTATTGTGCGCTCTCTCAACTAGCTTTTGTCCAGAAACGACAATACCACGCACATACTAGAAATTATATTTCGTTATCCACGTGCGTAAAAATAGTCCCCCCCCCACACACACACACACACACGCGCGCGCGCGCGCGCGCACACACACACACACACACACCACGCGCGCGCGTGCGCGTATTATTTTTTAGTAATGATTCTTTAAACTTGATTTATGAACTGTCAAAACTTGACTTTATATCTAATGTTAATGAACTTTGTATTTGAACTTTTATATATCATAAATATCTATATAATTTATACTCTGTCTACGGGTTGCTTATCACCATTATATAAAATGTATATTGACACCGTAATTAATGTCAGGCCGCGTATATGCGGGCCTGATATTTCTTTTTGCATGAATTACAATATAATTATTCTGTGTCAGTCATAGTACCGGAAGGGCGATATACACGGAATTTTAATAGCTTATTGTTATTTACATATCTATACGTACGTGCGGACGTATTAATTTAGCAAGAATTATTCAATTTTCAGCATTTCTACGTAAATTTGAAGTAATAATACGGAATAAAAGAAAATCTTGAAACATCGTACAAAATTTTTCTTTTTCTCTTTCTTTTGTAGAGACAGCGCGTATTAAAATAAAAATGATTATAACTTGTTTCTCTCGTAGCTATCCCATCGTTTCGTCGTATCTTGGAAAAGAGCCGCAATCACGAGCGAAAATGATTAAATTATAAATATCAAATGTAAATTGCTGGGTTAAAGTATGATGCGTGTGTTCGCCAGCGAGGAGGCAAGCAAATCCACGCTTCCGTAACGATCGACAATTTCGGTCGAACCCGACGAATAATGGGAGCTTAGGAGTCGGAGCGTTGCCTCGCTCCGACCCGGAGTTACCGGGGGTCACCTCCTCTCTTGGCCCTCTCTCTTATAAACGACTTTCGAAGAACGGGCCGCGGCAGAGAAGAGGGTTCCTTTCGTCCATCGTTCCCTCGATGATTTCGACCTAGTGCAATTAAGTCGTCGCCGCCGTCGCCGCCGCCGCCGCCGTCGCCGCCGTTGCTGCTGCTGTTGTTGCTGCTGTTGTTGCTGCCGCGTTGTGCGCGCTGCTCTCTTTCAATTACAGTTTGAGCGGAATTACCGTTATAACGCGCTATGCCGAAAAAAGTTCCCCGAAAGCGGTCCGAAGGAGCGCCCATTCCGCGTCTGTAGATTATGTGCCAGTGTGCGTCTTTCGGGCCGTGCCCTTCCGCGTGTTTCGCTTTGAAAGGAACCGTCAAATTTGAAAAAATTTCTATTATATCGCGGTAGCTATTTTGAATAAAAAGAATTGGAAAATTACTTAAGTGTGCAAGCAGATTTTCAAAGATACATTAATTCAAAGAGTGAACATGAACTCTACTTTATTCATGTACGTCATCGCATGACACATTGCGATTTATGTATGCGCGAGGAGCTCTCTAGCTGCGAAAAAAAAAAAAACCTGCGAGAAAATATATATGTGAACCTGAGAAAGAGAACTTAATCTTCACACGGTTGCGCTGTAATTTGCAAAGCGATTACTTCCGCGCAATTTCTTACGCGATTCCCGAGACTTTCCACGTGCGCAGCTGACGCTTCCATGGCGATCGATGAGCTCGCGATTGAGATCAACCCGGAAGTAGGCGCATAATTTTTTAGATGTATATGATGAAACGATTGTGCTCCATACTTATAGGTCGTTACTGAAACATATGGCGTATGAGAAATTATTTTCCTCTTGTAAATACCGATATATTCTTAGAATATTATATATTCTGATATATCTAAATTAATTAACATTTTTTTTTAATGGAAACACGTGATATCTAATAGAATGGTAATAGAATGGTAATACTATCGTGATTTTTTTTACATTACGATATCTGTTTCGCACTTTTATGACGCTCTTTTTATTTTAAAATTCTCCATTAGATTATTTCATTTTTATTTGACGTGACTTGCGACATGCAATCGCGATTAATCGAGCGCGATTGACTTCGGGCCGTCTGATTAAAGACGATTTCACGGGAAGCCGTGGCCTCACGGATCGGAAGGTGTTGATGCGGCCTGACTAACGAATATACGAAACCACCGGACCGCCAAGGATCGCCAAGCCAGCTTTCTCATCGTGATTTTCCGCGACGGGGATTCCGCGACGGTGCGGACGATGGAGAAGGAGAGACGCCAGTCTATTAAGCTTGAAATTGCACGAGGCCTCCGACAATTATCGTAAACCCCCCCGTTATGGACTGCCGGTGCTGAGATCGATCCGTATTCGTCTGCATATGTGCAGCGACGAGAGACGCGAGATGCACCTAGAGATTCGCCTCGGTTCTCGACTTTTATCGACCGTCGCCGCAATGATAATTCATCGGCGTCTCTCATCACCGCGGCTTAATTATCCGCTGAACACGCCGTGCATTATCATCAAGTCTCCTTTAATACGAGAAATACGATTTATACATTTGCACAGTTCAACTCTGATTCCGACCATTAAACGCATCTGCGATCTTTTCTATTCTTAAATAGGTAGCAGCAACATACCCCTCTCTCCCTCTTGATATTCTACATCTGTCATACTATTATTATAATTATTATTGACGATTCAACTATCTACGTTTATACTTTGATCGACTTGACGATTACGATTATTATTGCTTCGCGCACGCGAACACATGCTACGTAATTGTATTATTACTCTCACTGACGTTTATTGGATTATTATAATAATCCTGATTGATAATTCGAAAAGTAGTTGTAATCGCGGCTACTTGTGAAAACCGGTATTTTCTGCATTTCTCTATTACGTAACACAATATTATAACGAACGAAAAGAATATATTTTATATTATTAGCAATTAGCAATAATAATTATTAATTGTCTTTTAATTTATTGTCTTAAAATAGTTTTATTTTACGGAGATCGGTTGGAAATTCCTCAAAAAAGCTTTCTATGGATATTGTCGCTTCGAAAATTTGCTGTGAAACTGTTTGTGAGTCTTATACCATGAATCTTATCTCTCCGCTGTCGCAGTTTTCTCCGGCGCAATAATTTTTGCAATCTTAACCTGCCTACTACAAAGTCTCACGATCGACGAGAAAGTTTTATCATACGTGAGCAGGGTTATAATTAATCGAGCGTGATTGATTAACCGACCGATTGACTCGCGGAATCTCGAACATGATTATTTCGAGCACAATCGCCTCTATCGCTCGCCTTAGTTCCGGCGCGCCTCGTTGAGGACCGCATTTAGAAAAATTTGAAAGCGGTCCACTAAGACCGTAATTACACGCTCGCGCGATCATGGGCCTCTTCGCGCCAACGCTTATTGCGCTGACGATATTTTCGAGGCGCGGCTAATTAACGTAAGCTCGTTAAATTCGATCTATCGCGCGGACTTAATTAAAATCTGCGGTTACGCATTCGCCGCGGCATAGACCGATGGCTCGAGTTCTTCCGCGTGACAGACGCAAGATAAAGCCGAGCAAGACGTATACACGTCCTTATGCTGCATACGTGTTTCTTGCTCGACGACGACGAGGACGACGACGACGATCTGTTAAGCTCTCGCACGCCTATGCCTTCTTCCGCTTTCGTCCTGAGAACTGATCCAGCGCTTCTCGCGCATCTCTCACTTCGATCCATCCTCTTTTCTTTTTTGTCTCTGGTTACCATTCCGTTCCGCGTCTATCAGCGTAGCCAATTATTGGCGTCAGGAGGAGGACGAGCAGGAATGCTTCTTGAAAGTGAAAACTTGGATTAACTTAAAAGAATACATGGCGCGATTGGCAAAATCCGACACTGTTCGACTTACATAAAACGACAAAAAAAGAAATGGAAAAGGTAGGTAATAATGACAAAAAAAAAAAAGTAGAAAAGAAAATCAACAAACAAAACATTAATCTCGGACTCGGTGAGAATCGAGAAGAAACGAGGAGCGAGGAATGAGAGGACGGAAATAACGCGGAATGCGATGATGGGCCGAGGCGTAAATAGGGAATCCTTCGGGGCAGAAGAAAGCGCCTTCCGCGCGCGGAGGAGAGCCGCCGGGCGACGATGCGCGGTGGCGGCCGAGGCGGGGCCCGAGGAAAAAGCTGAAGCAGAAGGGGGGGCGAAGAGCAGGCCGGGAAGAGATGAAAACAGAAAACGGGCGCACAGCAGCCGAAGCGGAGCCGGGGCCAGGTTAAAGCGAAGCGTTTAGCCGGCGGTCACGCGAATCCTCTATAAAAATCAGCCCCGAGGCGGAGAAGAGGCGAGCAGCCTCGGCGAATGCTCGACAGATAGACAGATAATGCGGTCCGGTGGCGTTGCCCCGCGTGGCGTGGCGTGGCGTGGCATGGCATGGCATGGCATGGCATGGCATGGCGTGGCATGGTGCTGAGGCTCCAGCCATGCCAGCCTGGCTCGACGTGGTACCCCGCGACGGACCGCGACGGCGCACAGGTGCGTGTGCCTGCGAATCCTTTTTTCCCGTCGTTCGCCCAGTAGTAAGGGGCAAACATCGGGTGGAGAAGCGGAGGCTGCCGAGCGAACCTACACGGAGAACTTTTACGAGTTCGTGGAAATGAGCCGCGAATGCTCCTCACGAGTTTCGAAACGCGCCGAGCGTAATGGAGCGCTCTGTGATACGGCTGCAGCGAGCGATGGGAATTGCCGAAGCAGCACGTGACTATATGGATATTAATTCCACTGAGGATTATTATTCCACCGAGTTTCTTCACAGTTTGCTCGCAATTTCTTCGCGCTTGCACGATTTATTTATCAATTCAATTTCTGTCGTATATATATATATATATATATATATAAGTACATAGAAGCCAAATACTCTTGCTGATAGAAACGACAAAAAGGGAATCATATTCTTGATTGATGGCGATTTGGGCGGTCGACTCGGCACAATTACCGAGACGATTATCTTTTTTCGAAGATCAGCACGGTTTCTTTTGATTGATGTTAATCGGATTTTCTTGGTCGATCGTCTCCGTTATTCTCGATCGAAAACGGTGAACAAGAAGAATGAGCGCGAGAAAGAGTTCGTCGGTGCGGGAACGGCGCGAATACCTCCTCGTTCAAGAAGAAAGACGCGTTTTTTTCGCAGATGTGCTTCTGTGCTTCTGTGCTTCACCGCCTCCAGTTCTTATTTTCTTGTTCTTCGATGACGGCCCTGGATAAAAGAGTGACGATTCGATGAATGTTGGCAGGTGTGATTGGTGAAATTTCGAAGCAGTCCATTAACAGTTACTCCATTTCGCATTGCGCCCTTCGAAGAAGCGTTGCGTTCAATTTTAGGAATATGTATTTCAATAATCTCTCGTCTTCGCCACGAAAACGTGAGATCGGAATATGATACCATATTATCTTTGCATGCGAAACCAATAAAGCAATCACATCTCTCTTATTATCTTATAAATTATAATTGCTATACACAGTTCCACAAAATATAATAAGGGCAAACTCACTCGTTGGAATTATAAAGCACTTATCGGATGCGAATTCTCCTTTACATCTCATCTTAAATGCATAGTGTGTGTCATCTTGCATGTCGCATTTCGCGCACATACGACAGAAATATGCGTCGCGAACGGCCGACCATTTAGAAGGACGACGTAGCTGGATTTATCGCTGGCAGTTCGTTTTCTTCGGAAATTTCAATAATGAGACTATCTGAAATTCAAACGGGGGCTCCGTACGATCGGCTCGTTGCTCATTTTCGTATTCACTGAACTCGAGCAACGTCGATTATGATTAAGTGCGCGCCTTAACGCTTAGTCGTCCTCCCCGCCCCCCCCCCCCCCCCGCTCTTCAACGAGCGACGTTTTTCCTTTTAATTTATTATCGCGTTTCGCCCCACTCGGCTTACCGGTATAATCGTTCCACCTTGGCCACTGTCGCGAGCACTTACACAACGTGTAATTGGGAATAATCGCCCTCGTAATCTATAGTCCGGTGATTAGAGACCATAGGCACCGCTTTCTTTTCGCTCGGATCAACAGTCGCGACAGTCTTTTGTGTTGGTGCTCCGGGCGGTTTGGCTTTGGATTGTTTTACGCTTCCAATTCTTCACCGCGAAAGGCGATCACAAAATAAAATCGACGCGCCAAGACAAAATGCGATTTACAGAGTTATGATTCTGCGAATTCGAGAATAATGCCTGCAGTAGCGGTGTACATTAAATGTTATAATCACTTACTTACCACAATTAATTGTAAATGTCAAGGATTTAAGAGATGCGAACGACTTTAAAGATTTTAAATATGATATAAATTTTCTCGTAATTGCTGGCTCAGTATCATTTATCTTAAATTCTCAAACGCACGCGAATTTTTTCAAAGAATGCCGGAATTAAGTCGCAATTATCGACTCGGAATTAATTACAGGGGACGCGAGAACAGACTTCCTCTTTGAAAAGGAAAGCGATCGATATCGAGCGATAATCACTCGGCTGGAATAAGTTATTGGTAGTTATTGAGATTTTATCGAGCGCGGTGCACGCACTTATTAGTTAATAGCACGAAACTGATATATCTGTCCGTCCGCATCCAGACAGACCTTGTGTATAAGGCGTGTAGACCACGAAACAGTCCCGACTCACACCTGTTCCCGCCATTTCTCGGATCTACGATTCTTCGCAGGCAGAAGACAGGTAGAAGACAGAATTCGAGCTAAGGAGGCTGCGATCTCTTTGGTCCAGCCTTCGATCGGGTTTCAACGTTCCTCGACTAAGGCCAACAAAAGCTCGTCGGTTTACCGTTCTATTGCAACAATAACGAGTTTCCACAAGTTTCCCACGACGAATCTGATACACCCACTCGTGTTCGACTGAGATCAGGAAAAGCAAGGCGTACAAATACATTTGCGAAAACATTCTCTCGTCGGTAAAATCTCTTCGGCCATGCGAGAGGAGAAAAGGGACGAACGACGAAACAAAATTTTATGGTTTTATAATTGTTTTAATCGTTCGGGAAAATAATATAAGGCATGCGCTCATGAAAATTTAATTCTATCGGCAAACGACGGTGAAACGAGAACTACCTGTCTCATAATTATCGCAGGGATAGATATTACTTGAATTTTATTGCCTGATCGATGGAGTGTCTTAAATGCGCTCTTTTACGGCTAAATCAAATTATTGCCTCTGTCGTGGAAGAATGTGAAAATGATAGCCCACTTCGGGTTATCCTCGCGATTATTAATTTCAATGCCTTTAACGATTGCTGCTTTATCGAATACTCGGCGAATTTTACTACTCGGTCACGTAATGCGTCTTAACGGTTTTGAAGCTGTGGACGTATAATTAAGTAGAGTACAATTAAAACGAGGTACAATTAAATTAAACGACGTACGACGACATTTTTCTTTTTATTAAATAATATCTAAAAACGCACGCCGGGAAACGCCACAATAATCGAGAAATATCCGTCGAGTGGAACATCTAGTCTTCAATAAACCCGTGAGAGAAATATTCGGGTTATTACGATTCGAATTTTTCTCGCCTACTCGACGAATACGATGATAAAGAGAGGAGACGGTAGGGGGTTCGCAAAACTTATTTTTCTCGCCTACTCGACGAATACGATGATAAAGAGAGGAGACGGTAGGGGGTTCGCAAAACTTCCCACGCGAAGTAAGACTTTTTAATTATTTCGGTAATTTGTGGCCGGGTTAAGGGCAGACTGGCGGGCTTGCCATGGGGCCCGGCGAGTGGGTAGCAAATAATATTAAGTATAGGTCTCCCTATCTCTCGCGGAGAGGACGGAGAAAGAGATATATGGACCGTAAGGGGCGCTAAGGGGCCTAAGTCCATGATACCGGGGCAGTGCGCAACACAAGCCCGTAAAACGCGAGCGAACGAGCGATACAACCGAACGGGAGAACGCAGAAACGAGATGTACAGTACACGGGCGACCAACACGCACACGCACGCCCCGAAACGATTTGTCCGTGCGGATCCTACGGTATAAAATTAAATGGTGTTCGGTAGGTCTATTTCACTCGGGCAGGTAGCGGCCACCGGTAATTACTACCTACGACTTGGGAGCTCAGAGATAAAAATGAAAGGCCCGAACGATTTTCGAAACCGAAATCGCGTCAGTCGCTGTTCCTCCGTTGTTACTTATTGTTGTTGTTGTTGTTGTTGTTGTTGTTGTTGCTCACTTCTATTCTTCTTCTTGCCAATTCTCGCTCTTGTCCTTTCTTTCCTTCTGCAATTCGGAACGCGTGGTCGCGCGATCAATCGCGCCGTTTGGTTCTCAATCTGACGATGATCGGCGAGATAAAGAAACGAGAGAGGATGTGTAATTTATACCGATTCATATAATCCGTTTTAAGAAGCACCGTTTCGTTGCACGAATGTCACGATTCTTTTTTCTACATTTGGATACAGTGATTATCCGTAATCGTTCATTGCGAGTTGTGTTTAAGATAATGCAGAGGTACTTAGCTAATTTAGCTAATTTAGATGGAAATTTTTTGAAGGTGCGTTGCTGCTTTCCAATTAGCGTTAGCATCTAACGATAAGATATACGAGTACTTTCATCGATACATCCCGCTGCGTCGCCAGACGGTAGCGGATTCGCAATTAAGATATTAAAGGAACACTTCTCTTCCATGGGTTTACATAATCATAGCCGGGTATAATTATATATTTACATAATTACACATACACACAGCGCGCGTTTATCCCGCGCTAATGAGATCGGCGATAACAATCGATTTGTACAACCTACTTTCTGCATTTATCCACTTTTTAAATTTGTTTATCTTTGAGCTAAGTGCAATGATTACCTAATTTGTATGTACAGATCTGTATGCATTAAATTCTATAATCTCATGCATTTTCGTAAAATATTCTCAATTGATTCCAAATACTACTGATAATAGAACAAGATATTTTGCGCAAGAAGATGGATGAGAAAAAGTTATTTTTAAATAAAAGTAATAATTTTTTTTTATTTATTCGCGTTTTCGTATGTGCTGATGAAAACTGAAAAAAAAAATGTTTATTACGGGTTTCGTAGTTCAGCGTGAAAAGAATCGGGCGAATGTACCAAGTAGATTTTTCGAAAGCGATTCTGATTTTCGCGGATGCAGCTTACCATCGGCAAATGAGTTTCCTCGGAAGGGAGCAAGAACAAAGGAAAAAGGAAGACGGCGTCTAAAACGGACACGGTAGAGTCGTTCCTCAGTATGCGTTTTGCGGGTGTTTTTTCTTTTTTTTTTTTTTTTTTTTTTTTTCGGCCAGCCGGGCGAATTATTCGTACTTCGCGAGTTTCACGAGAGTGTATATAAAGTAGGCGCACTGAGGTATGGCTCGCTGCACCTTGGCTATGCGGAAAGGAAAGGTTCTTCTTCTCCGGCGAACGCCGACCAACCGACCGACCGCCGTGAACACGCACGCACGCACGCACGCACACAACTCACGCGCGTGCAACTCGTCTCGACGTATACCGAAGAACGTCATTCTACTTGTCTCGTGTACACGTATACATACACGCGCGAAACGGTTAGTGTTGCAACAAGTTACAAAGGTGTGCACACACTAACGGCAACGGTAACACACACCCGCGATGGAAGTAAAATATCCGTAAAACTCTCCGTTTCGGATGATTATTTAACTTAAGGAATTTAGCTTAGGAATTTAACTTGATAGTTTCCGGAGCTTAGGCTGGATTACCGGACCCGTTTCATCGTTGGGAAATTGAAACATTTGTCAGAAATGTCTTCTCTTTTGATTTCATCATTGGGAAAGTGAGAATATCACGTATAATTTTAGAATCCTATTTTTTTAATGTAAATTATGAAAACCTGTTTAATGGACAATGGAGTTATTATAATGTATGTATAATGTGTGGTTAGAAAGGGATGAACTTTCAACCTAATAACCGCGAAAGCGAGCGTCGCTGTGAAAGACGAAAGAAATAATCGCTTTGCAGATAGAAGGCGCGGTACAAGGATAGGGAAGCGGTCGGTTAATATGAGATGTCCACTTTTATTACACCTCGACAGCCCCAAGGAACTTCAATTATCGTTGGGTGGTGGGTCGACTCTAACGATGGGAAAATAATAAAATAGAGATAGACACTCTAAAGAAGAGACTAGGATAAGTCGTCATCGCACATTAATAATTCGTTTTTATATCTAATATATATGTTGATTGTGTCCACACGGAAGTACAAAACATCATCATCAACTTATTGCTTTATTTTATGAGAAAAATAAAATCGTTATTAAAATATCGCTAAATTCCTGTGTCGTATTTTTCAATCCGGTGCCGACATTTCTTTCCGCGTCTCGTTTTCGCGAGCGATTCTCTCGAGCGACTCCTGGCCGAGGCGACGTAAGCGCCCATCCGAGACCCCCGTCGGAGGGGCTCTCTTCCGCGTCGGCTTAACTTAAAGCATCTCCAAGCTCGCTCGTCGTCCACGCAATTTCTCTCGTCGGCACGTGAGCGGACTGTGCAAAGTTTACGGAGCGCGCGTTTGCAAACGCTTGCGCGCGCTCCGTTCGCCAGCGGGAGAAAGAGAGAAAGACCCCTGGACCGCACGGAGGCAGGAGGTTACCGGCGAAGCCGAGAGGAGAGCCTCCAGAATAAGTATGGCTCGGCTAATAAAACGCGTACGCGCGCGTCGTTACACACAGCGTTCGCTTTCCAAACAAACGCGCGGTTCTCGTCACCGCGCGCACTCGGAAACTCGTACGATTTATCGCCGTCCGTCGTCGTAAACGAGAGTCACAACGACAACGAGGACGACGTTGACGACGACAACGACGTCATCGTCAACGTCGTCGACGTTCGACGTTCGGCGTCGGTCGTCGTCTCGCGACACGATCGCTAATAAGGAGAAAGAGAGGATCGGCTCATCCACCACGTTTTCCAGACGCATCCAAACGTTGTTAATGGACATATAGTACATGACGCAGTGGAGATAGTTATTACTATTGCTGAATAGGTCGGGTTAACGCGGAGATAAATCGCGATACTATTTTTACAACGATGAAATCGTATACGTGCGGAGTCGCCTTCGCCTGAGCAACAGCTTGATCGTAAAGCACAAAATGCTCGTTTGAAATTTATTGAAACGCGCTTCCTTCCGTGCGTTTTCCATCGCGAACGGAATGATACACGGTGGAACAGATCGCCTCGCGGATCGCAATACATTTCGAATCATCTCTTGTCTCAGTTCAACTGCAACTATTTGAGGGTTCTGAATTTACGTATTCTTCGGTATTTCGCAGAAACGATAGCTGATTCACGTGCCGCTTTCCGTTTTCTTTTAACGATTTCTCCAAATTGCTCCGAGCGTACATTACCGCGCATATCATTAACGCTAGTCAAAGGCACGAAATTACGCGCCTTGTATAATAACTTGGATGAATTTCTATACGTGCGAGTGTATTGTGCGAACGCACAAAAGATTCTGATTCATTACGAATTCCATTGTGTTATCGCCCCCCCCCCCCCTCCGTTTCCTTTCCTACATCTTTCTCGAGCCGCGCGATTACCGTCGAGCGACGACGATCGCGAGGTAGGTTTGCTTTTCAATTATTCTCCGATTTATTCTCAACGTCTCCCGAAGTGAAGCCGCGGGAGCTCAACGCCTCGCCGACCCGTTAAAATGTCACTCGCGAGACGGGCTTATATAACGTAGAAGGAAGCACGTTATGGAAAGCAAAGGCCAGCAGACGATCCTTTGCGCTTTCTACCTTCGATTTTACTCTTACGATAATTACGTACGTTCACGTATATGTATATGGATATTTACACACGCATACATGTGCGTACACCGTGTCAAACGTACTTGCATGTACACGCGCTCTCTCTCGCCATATAGTATGATCCTGTGCTCCTATTTATAGCTCTTTAAAACGAATTAAACTATACAAAATCACATCCTCGAGAAAGCAGTACGCCAATATTATCGCCAACGTTATCGTTCAAGAGGATTTCTAATTTTCTCTATTCTAGCTTAAGCAAATGTATTATCACCAAATTAAAAAAAAAAAAATATTAAAATAAGATTAAAATAGAATAAACTCTGAACGTACATTTATACATTTGCCATTTGAATTACTATTAAACTATTTGCATTTGTTGTTATCCAAATTTAGAGATTCAGATGCAGTTATTGGGAAAGAGTAATCGCTTACTTATATGTAGAATGTATGATGCGTATCGCGCGTAACGGCATGCGGTATCGCGGTATCGCGAGCTCGAAAATTGCCCGGCCGTGATTGCAGTTTCGAAACTGCTCGATTTCTTTCCCGAGATTGGCCCGAAGCTGCTGCTGCTGCTGCTGCTGCATTCGGCGCATTCGTCCGAGGCCCCTCTCCCTGTTTTCCTCTCTCTCCTTCTTTCTTTTCCCTAAGATGCTAACATAAGATTTCCGTTTCCACGATACTCAATAATGGACGGTAACTTGAAGCCTTTTCAGGTTCTAGCACGAAAATGGGAACCGAATTTCATAAAAAAAAAAAATCTTTCATAATGTTGGAAGGGATTCCACACTCTTTCCCCCCCCCCCCCTCTCGAATCACACTTCTCCATTCACATTTTCTCTAAATTTCACGATTTACGAAACAAACTCCTAATGAGTTAGTAAGTAACAAGTGATTTCACGCTTAACAAGTTGTTGTGTAACTCGTATGTGTATATGCATTTAACAATAATTCTAGGAGCATTTACTTTTACCAAGTATTTTTTCAACGTAATGTGACATTATCGCGAAAATGATAATAATATAATGTAATAGGAGAAACGTCGACGGTCTAACGATATGTTGATGTTAATTCTAATGATATTTCTGTTTGTTGCTGCAGGCGACAACCGCGAGTGGATACTTCGAGGTGCAGATCCTCTCGCTGACGAACAACAGGGGCACCCTGGTGGACGGTAGGTGTTGCGGCGGGGGAGGCGGGGGCGGAAAAGGAGAATTCCCACCATGCACGACCCCTTGCTCGACGGCCTTCTGGCTTTGCCTCAAGGAGTACCAGTCGAACGTCACTGCCATCGGCTCCTGTAGCTTCGGCAACGTATCTAGTCACGCCCTCGGCCCGAACACTTTCACCCTCACCGACCCTGTCACTCTACAACTCCATTTCACCTTCCGATGGACGGTAAGTCGTTATTTTCTAAACTTATATATATATATATTTTTTTTTTTTCATGCAAAAATTGTTATTCCCTCGATGTATAATATAAATGGTGTGAAACATCATGTTAAAAAGATTTCACGAACACACATTGACTTATGAGCATCATTTGCCGTGATAAATATTTTTCTGATTATGATTGGCTAATATTGTTTATTAACATAATACAACACGGAATTGAACATTGACGAATTTATTGGACAAGTCAGATGATCGCATTTAATGTTAAATATATGTCGAGAGGGCAGAAAAAAAAGCACTCCTAGAATCGTTCGAGAGCTGAAACATGCGTGGCATCATCTAATATCCGTGAGAACGCGAACGTCGACTGAAAATCTCAACCGGTTGCCGTTACACCGCGTACGCACGAGGCGATGAGGCTTAATTCGATGTCCCGCGATTAATGACGGCGTGCGGTGTATATATATATATATATATATATATATATATATATATATATATATATATATATATGAGACCGTAATTTTGTTTGGTCACCGGCACAATAACGTCGCGCCAAAAGATGGACGGGCGAGAGGATGAAGTCGTAACGAGGGGACGACATATTTCGGCTTACGAATCAGCCGCCACGGATCATTTATCATCGACACCGTGACACGACGCCGACGGAGAACGGCGGCGTCTCATTAGCGACGCCGCCCCCGGGGGCCGAACTGTAAATATGTGTAAATACGTGTGCGCGTATACCGACGACTACCTACCTTCTTTTCTCGTTCGAGCTTCCATTCTCGAAATCGTCGAAAGCCGGCCGAGTGCGAATCGCTGTTCTTTTGCAACGTACAATGCTAACGACTGGCAACGACGAGCAAGAGTCGTGCTCGCTTATAACTCGCATTATATCGCCGGTATATCGGACGATATCGCGAATTTCTAGTTTCTCGGTTCCTTTGTCTACACGGTGAGACGAGATGGCGCGAGAGAGAGAGCTATCGAATCCGCGCGAGGGATTTCCGGTCCGCTGGTCTCTCATCCGCGCGAGTCGTTGCGTAGAATTCCAGTTTGGTTCCAGTCGCTTGGCAACTCCTCATCGTCGGCTCCTCCATCTCTCCCGCTGCGTTCCTTCTTCCGTTCACCACGCTCTTGGTGAACTCTCGCGGTGAAATTTTTACGAACGTTCACCCACGTTGAATTTACCTTGCCGCTTCTTCCGTTATGAATCAGTTCGCTCGGCCGTGAACGGTCGGTGGTTTTATATGCGAATTTTCCACATTCGATATATCTGGAGGAAATTATTATCCTATGAAAAGTCATTAATCTTGATTCATTTTTCATAATCTTTCACAAACAAGTATAATTACATTTAACATAAAGAAAATATAGAAGCGAAACTATGTAGAAAATGCTCGCTTTAGCATTCTCAAATATTTTATCGTTACGGCATTTGCATGAAACATCTTGTCTAATAAAAAATCGTTAGATTATCGCGCAATGCCCTAGAAAAATTCCATCCTCGAGACTTCGTAGAGTCGGTTTGTCGCGGTATCCAATTAGTAAAGCACCACCTACGACCGTCGTCGTCGTCGTCGTCGTCGTCTAACGTAATTACATGATGTACGCGCGATTTCGAGGATGCCCAAACAGTCCTCTCGAGAGATGTTCAAGTGGGGCAGGCACAGGCGTGCCCTCGTGAGCCGGGTATACTCACAGAACCGTCGAGAGTGCCCCCTTCAGACGACGATGGGTTCGGTAGGTGCCTGACTGGTCCCGAAGGGCACCGCATTCGAAAAAACGCACCCGTACCTACCTACACGCGGTCGCGTCGTCGTGAGTTGTTTGAAGAGTGCCAGCCTTTCTGTTTGTATATTTCATAACTCGTTCGCGGGTATCCTCCGACGAGAAGAGGACCCATCGCGACAAAGGGACTTTTACGAGGCCCCGTTTTTTCTGTTTTTCCCTTCTCCCTTTCTTTCTCTTCTCGCCGCCGCGAGGGGTATAAACAGAAACCCTTGAATTGCCTTCCCTCTCGAAGGGACTCCTTCTCCCGCTTCTGACGCGCTACTTTCGGTCGTTTAGCGCCTCTACCGGTCTAATTCAATTATTACGCACCGCTGCTGCGTAATAAAGGAAAAAATACGTAGGAAGCGTACGAATGCGCGCGAGAGGCGTGGGCATGTTTGCGCGCATCGAAACGCGCCGAAATAAGGGTTAAGAGGGGAACCACGAGAGGTGCTGACATAAAAGCCTCGGATGGCTCGGTCATCTGGACACGTCGCGCATTCGCGTCGTTCGTGTAACCACTATATAGAATCGTTTTCGCGTAGTACCCACTACGCAAAACGGTAAACTGCCTGACTTTCATCGTCATCCGTTCCGCGGATAACACCGTCATTATCGTCTCCGCTGATTGAATACGGTATATATAATCTCGTCCTCTCGGCTAGCGTCGAGACGACGAGTGAGCGGCGAGGCACTCTTGCGCAGGCTACCGAATGCCACCTGCGCTTGGCGAAGGTTGGCTTGAAAGAGTATATCTATCTATGAGAGAGAGAGAGAGAGTCCTCTTCTCGCCAATATAAATCCTGTGATTCTCATCAGCGTTGAACGAGCCATCGGCCCGTGCTTTGATCGCGCGTCCATTTCCCGAGGACTTTCAATCTAACGTTCGTTTCGTTTCTCGCTCGAAATCGGAAAGTAATCTGAAAGCGATTTCTCCGCTTTACGCAAATAACCAGTCGTGCATAAATACGAAAATTGTGATTTGAATTCAAAGTTTCGTATATATATATATATGCGGAACTCATTACGATAGAATAGAAATTAGATCATGGAGTCCGTTGAATATACATAGAGGAATCTATAATGCTATGAATAGTTTTAGATTCAGGGTTGATTGCTCCGTATATACGGGTGTAATTTTGGATAAGTTGCATATGCGGATATCGCCATCAGTTGCAAGAGTTTTCTAATAGCGACCTAGTTTAACGCGAACGTGATGCGGTGGCGATAGCAACGTCAAACATTGTAATCGTCGTCTTCGTCGTCGTCGCCGCCGCCATCATCATAGTCGACTTTCCCTATTTCCAATTTCAATACCGATGTAAGAAATACGGGAATGGATAAGTATCTCTCTCCTACCTTCGGCAATCGCATAATAACACGGGAAGCGATCGGCGAGATGAGAGTACACGATCGAGCTTTTGCACAATCCACCTCGGAGCTGTATGCATCTTCGAACCAAGTGTGTTCTGTGTCTCCTTTCTCCGACCACGCGCATCTCCTCCACGCGATCTCTCTTTCTCTCTTTCTCTGTTTGTCCTTCGCATCCCTCGCACAAATCGTTCCCCCCCCCCGTCCTCTTCCCTCTTCTCGGCTTATCCCCGTTCGTTCTCGATAATTTCTCCTTGTCGTTCCAAACCGTTGCCAATGCGACTCTATGAACTCGACTATACGATTCACATATGCGACGGCATATATATGCGACCTGTCGACGCGTTTTGTATGCACCGGCACGCACGACCGGCCAGTGTGTTGAACGCATCGGAACACATACAGATCCGGCGCGCACAATGTCTCCAATCTGGGCGCCACTATGAATGATAGAACATCACGAGACGCCGCCGGATCCACGTGGAATTGTCCCTCGAAAATAACGCGTATCCGATTATTCAAATATTTTAGCAATTTTTTCTTTTTTTTTTTTTTTTTGCGAATTTAATCATACAGAGTCGATAGTAAATTCGCAACGGTCATCTCAATTACGAAAGACTACTCGGCTGTTCAGGAATTATTCATTATAGAAATTGTTTCTTAAGAAATATGTGGCATTGGCACACAGTTACGCGAAGCACAAAAGAGAAAAGCCTACCTCTTCGGATTGAATTGGAAACCGTGTCCGTGGCATGTTTAATCTCCTTTCCCCCGGGCACGTGATTAATTCCGTCAATCGTAGTTTCGATAATGGACGTATAATGATAAACGACGTTCGACCGAGCGGCATTTATCACGTAAGAGGCGGCGGCCGACAGTGGGAATGGAGGTGAACGGAGTGGAGAACGAAAACGAAGGAGCCCGTTCGAAGACGCGTCGCGGAACGCCGCGGGGATCGAGCGACGTGAGTCAGGGGTCCAACAGGTGTACATCCGCGTCTCGAAAACGGGCCCTCCGGCTTTATAAGCCTTTTCCATTCCCGCCGATATCTTTCGTTGCCCTCCCAACCTATCGCGCGTTTTAAACCTACAAGCGCAACGTGTGCGTCAAGTCGATACTCTTTTACTTCGTTTTTCATTTTCAATTAAAACTCGAGACGTAGATTTATTTGAAAAAAAAAAAAAAAAAAAAAAAAAAAACCTCGTGTCTTTTTCGCCTTCCGAGTACACGTTTTCTTTCAGGTTTATGGAAATAAGTCTTGAAATTATTTACCTCTTATTTTCACGTCTCACAATATATGGAAAGCTGAAAGCACAGTGCCTGCTAGTTATTAAACGTAATGATATAATGACAATGATCTCTTCTTTATAAGAGGACAACTTTCAGCGTTTTATTTTATTTTATTTAATGCCGTTCGCAGAAACGCCGGCCGCAACGCGTAACCACTGGTCGCACCATGCATTTAATAGCGTCATGAATAAGCCGCCGCTAAGCCCGCGAGCGGCACCTACGGTTGTTCAAATATATTAGCGCCGTTAATACGCGACGCTAACGCGAATAATGAATAACGCTCGCGGGATTTACATCGCGCGACCGTGCGCGTCGCGCATCCCTGCACGTCGCCGAGTCTTTTTCTAATCGCACGTAAATTGCACCATTTCGAACGCGGAAGCACGAACGATTTGTCAAAACTTCCGCGCAAACCGGTCTTCAGGAGGAGAGACCGACGATCCGAAATTGCTCTCTTTGTGCCGATTGCCCGCGGGGGTTACAATCACGGCCAGTCGCGTCGGTCCCTCCGCCGTGAGATTTACGTTCGCGCGAATTAAAGATTTCTTGATTGCCGGTTCCTTCACCGATCCTTCGGCTTCTGACGAAGACAATTTCTCTCGACGAAAAAAAATCACAACGACGATCACAACGATACTACGCACACACTCTCTACACACTCCCACGCACACATTAATCTTAATTCCATTAATGTAATAGCCGTGCTGCCGATATAATGACCTATACAATTTGTCACCGATTATTGAGTGAGATATTTCCATTTTCTCATTGTTTGATTGATTATTAATAGAATTATTTTTATGATAAATGTTATTTATTTGCGCGCTCTACACTCTTGCAGATATTTTATTAAAGCGACATGTCAACCATGAATATTAAAGAACGCAAAATAGTAGTAAAAAATTTAAATGTAGTTGAATAAAATTAAACGATATAAATGATTGGAAAATAAATCAACAGAAGAGTAAGAACTTGCTGGAATTAGCTTAGAGAGACCGAACATAATTAATATAAAGTGTGATTATATGTAATATTGAAAATTTTTTGTTCATTTATAAAAGTCAAAAGTGAAAAATGAGAAACTCAACATTAAGAGAGAATTTTGCGGGATGTTACAGAATAAGAGATAAAATCTGAAAATTAATTATAGAGTTATGTGAGAAGTTTAGTGGTTAAGCTGTATATTAAAAGACATCGAGCGAGAGAGAGAGAGAGAGAAAAAGATAAGAGGAACATCGCGTTATTTTTTTTAATCACGAGAACAGTTTTCTCTTAAGGGGCTCCCCGAGTGTGGATCAACGGGTGTCCATTGAAGCAGGATTCATCGCGCGGCAAGTTCAACAGGAACGCATAAATTGCACGTTCTTAACGCGGAAGCGCAGCCGATTTGTCGAAACTTCCGCGCGCGCGAACCGGTCCTCCTTGTTCTCTCGCCGCTCTCCGAAATTGCTCTCTTTATCGGCGATCGCCTCGAGGATGGTTGCAATCACGGTTGCAACCTCTCTCTCCCCTTTAAGATTTACATTCGACCGCGCTTATATTATTGTATACGTATCCGCATGCGCGTGTCGGCGGGTGGACGTGTGCAAACACAGGCAGGTGCACAATGCAACTGCGTGTTACATGAGAGGGAGGTAGAGAAGAACGGAAGGCAGGAGGGGTACATATGGCGGAAAAAAATGTCGCTACGCTTTTTTGTCACTTGGGCGATGCCTCTTCGGTTTCGAGTAACTCCACTCGTCCGCGGGGGGCTCGACGAAACGTGGTGGAGGAAACAGCGGAGCCCCGGGGTCCTCTCCTTTGGGCTGGTCGTGTGTGAACCCGCTGCGCGAAGCGCATACCAAACTCGTCCCTCTCTCTTTCTCTCTGTCCTTGCTCTCTCTGCCTGTTCCTCCTTTCCCTCGAAAGGCTGTCGAGACCCGTCCGTAGCACTGGCAGCGTGCAGTGTCTCTCCGATTCGTGTTTTCTCCTAAGAGTACCTCGATCGTCGTTTTTTTTTTTTTTATATTTATTTAAAAAATACGTAATCGTAATGCAATATAAGAATGTAAGAATATAAAGAATGCGAATGAAATTTGTAGTTAAACGTATCTTCGTCATTTCCTTTTAATTAAATATTTTTTTATCCGAACCTCAGATACTGATTTCAGTTTCTGATTACTCTTGGAAACTAATTTTTGCCGTTTATTTCAGCCGTTTATTTTTATTATATCTCATTAATGTCGATGACGTACGATCGCATCGAGAAGTGTCTTTACTATAATTACAAGTCTCATCAATTCACTCAATGTGAAACGTATTCGTGGAGTAACGTGAACGCGGTCGGACGAGTGTTTAATGCATAGCACAGCGTCTCCGAGACTCGCGTTATATTATGCAGGTAGCGCACTACTACCAGCACTACCAGCACGATCATCAGCATATCGCCGTCCGCGGCTACGCGGCATTTCCACTTTGGTTCCTCCAAGCGAAAAGAAGGCGCGCCGTGCACTTGGCCTTGTGCCCTCGCGGATAGTGGACGCCTCTCTTCCACGAGGACCTCTTCGTCTACGAAGACGACGACGACGACGACGGCGACGGCAGCGACGAGGGAATCCTCTCCCTCCTGTCGTCCCCTTCTTCTCCTCTTTTCCTCTCAATCCTTCCTCTTGCGCCACCTTCCTCTTTCTCTCATTCTCGATCCTATCCTCTCGCTCTCGAAGAGTCTTTCTGCAGTTCTGGGTACGCCGCGAGATTTATTAGCCATCCGGCTAATTGGGAAGCGAGGACGGCCGGCGGGATTACAGAACGGAGATTTCCGCCGCCGAAGGGAATGCGCTACCGAGAGAGACAACGCGAGACTCGACTGGATGCTGTGCACCGGACGGAATCTCTGGCGAATGAACCAGAATCGCTGGCCGCAGAAGCACCGATTGCGTTCCTCGGCGTCGCCACGTTTTTCAATTACGGCGCGACGCTCTATCCACCGCGTGTTCCGGCTTGGTCAATTAGCGAGATTGATTCTCCGCTCGAACACGTACGTGATTATCCTCCCGACGATTTTCTCGAGGACAATCTGTGTTATGTAATACTCCGTAGACTAATATTGGGGAAAAATCTTTACTATCGTGAAGATTAGACGTGAAGATTCAATCAAGAAAAATTTATCTATTCTGTTTGAAATTGAATTTATTAAAATATTTCTTAATCCTGAAAGCCTCATAAATAGGGTTTTCAATTAAATTCCATTTTTTTTTAAGTAAGATTCGAGAAATGAGGCGTTAATTTTGCAGGGCTCGTCTTCTCTTATCGTGGTCGATTGTAAAATCTCGTCGGAATGAGGGAAGGCGATAGCTCTCCGATACACGCGTGAGAACGCTCCGCGTCGCGTCGCGTCGCGTCGCGTCGCGTCGCGTCGCGAAATCTAACGCGGCGACCGAGTGAAGGGAGGAGATCGCATGGGAAATCGGAGGGAACCCCCTGCTACCCTCGGTCGATCGTACGCCGTACGTCTTTTGTACGCGTCCTCACGTACAGCTCGTTCGATTTTTTCCGCGAAACCTAAGACACGTCGCCTGACATAGGGAGAGGAGACACGGCGCACTCTATTCGGCGTACGTAAGTACCTATCTACCTGCTTGGTTGCCAGCCCGCGAGCCTACCAACGAGCACACACGCGCACACGAGCGTGTGTATGCCCCGCGTGTATATACGTAAGTCATAGGCTCGATAGACTGACGGACGAGGTAGGCAGACGGGCAGGCGAGGAGGCAGGTAGACAGGCAAACGGCCAGATAGCCTCGCAGCGGGATTCTACGTGCTTCACGTGTCCGCTCGCTTCCTTCGATCTCTTTTAGACTCGCCTTAAATCGCCTGCGCCGCCGCGCCGCAGAGTGATGCTCTAATACGACGGACATGCAGATTGCGGACGAATTCCGGACCAACCCGACCGCCAACAAGGGTTCGCCCAGGTTCGAGAGAGCGTAGGGCGACGCGAATAAAAATCCTACGACCACTGCTGCAAATCGTTTATAAGTCAGACGCTTCGGGAATTCTAAAAGGATGTTGTTTCATCGTATGTGAGATGTATAAACTTTTCTTTATACGAAATACGGAGGATAAAAATTAAAAAAAATTAATCGACTAATATCTCCTTTGTTTTATCTCTTTGACAGTTCCATGTTGATAAAAGTTGACGATCACTTTTAATCGTGTGCCTGGTTGTAAAAAATATTATATTTTAAATATTTAGATCATGAAAAGTGGATACTCAATTTTAGAGACCAATATGGTACCGACCGCGGTTGTACAGGAAATTAATTAATTGACTATTGCCGAGGAAATAGACGTGCATCGACTTTGAGAATACCGTTTGGCTTAATTAATTTCCTACGCCTACACGAGTTGGCCGACGCGGTGATTCCTTCCACGTCCCTTGAAAAGTCGGTAGAATTGTACTGATAATCTTTAATATCGAAAGATTCCATTCTTGATTGATACTGAAGTATCGTATTTAATTCGCGTGGAAATTTGTGAAAAGGAAAAATTATCAGGCGCATCCATAAGGTCCGATGATAATAAATTCCTGCCTTAAGTATTTCGGTGTGTTTACGCGCTCCGACACGCATTCAAATAATGGTTTATTGTGCGTGTATTCTACGTCGCACAATTTAAGAAACACAGGATAATTCATGTTACGTACTGGACGACCGTGGAATACGAGATGACGCATACGACCGCGAAGCAGCACGTATGCACATCCCACGCTCCTCTTTCTTCCGCATTATATTTATTATATTTTCTTAAGCTCGAGATAATCGCGCATGATAATTGTTTTTTAATAGATCTAAAATATGTATAATTTTAATTTTTAATTGCAACGATTATTATTTTTTAGTTATTACAAATTTATTCGAGTCGCCTTGATTTACTAGCCATAATTTTCTATAATTGTACATTATGATCAATCTTGTTCGTGAAAAGTGTAATCATCAGCTACTTTGCCGCTTAGATCATCGGCCGTAAGTTGCTTCTCGAGGATGCGACCGCCTGAGTCGGCTTTCAATTTCCCCCTCGGTATTTAACGGTGAAAGGGGAAATTCGTCAGGTACGCCCGCGTGGTTGTAAAGCTGCGAGTGGAGTAGCGAAACGCCCACGCGAATTCCTAGATCCACGATCGCGCCGCCTTGGCGGCTCTTGATTCTCCTCTCTTGGCACATCATGCGTATTTGTTCCTTTGTTTTAGGACTGCCTGTGCATACGGTAATTCTGAACAGGTACAGCAGAGCATTTTAAATTCATTTTGTATAATCGAGGAATAATCAGAAACAAGAAAATCATGCTTGATTCATAATTGCTTTTTTCCAACTTTTTTAGAAAATTTTACATAAAGTAATTTTATATATGAAATTTAAGTAAATTTCGTTTATATATTTCGGTTGTTCACTGTTCCTTTGAATGTTGTATAGCTTGTGGCTATGTATGTTGTGCTATGAGTCAATAAGATTTATAGGCAATGACAATGACGATGCTTATCGTATCAGTTGGAAACCTATCAAGCCCGAAAAATCTGACACTTAGACTCTGATATTAGACACTTCCTCCGACCTTAACCTTAAACCATTTACGTCTCAATTGTGACGAACTCGTCGTGAAGGAATAAGAGCGGCGCGACAAAGGAAGCGTCCACGACGTTTCGAGCACAAAGAACGTCCTTTTCACGGGGAAGCGAACGCGACGGCCGGGTCGACACGGCCAGTCGCATTAGAATATATATATACGAGGTGTAAGAAAAAAAAAGGCGAGCACGAAAGTCGCGGGCGTGGGAAAGCCGGCCCTCGAGCGAGCGACCAATTAACACCAATTAGCGCTCATCTGCTCTAGGTACTGCCAGCGAACGAAGCTCACTGACTTTACGTTTAGCGCGAGACGTCTGACTCGCCGCGGATTGGCCACAACATGCTCTTTGTACTGCAAAGATTGCATCATCGAGTATATTGCTTTTCATCACCGAACTAAAATACTAGATAATCACACACATTACTCTTTTTGCAGATTTAACACTAGCAAGTTTAATAAAATTTTTTTGATGAGGAAAAGTGATTCGCGTGTATGTTAATTGGTTAAAAACAAAATGCACGATAAGTTTGATTGCTGAAGAATATTGATATATTGACTGATTGATTATAAATTTTCATAAATTATTAATCACTAATCACGATACAATCAACTGCACACATGATGTCAAAAGCGAGGGAAAAATTGACTGGCAAAAAGTAATTCACACGTTAATTGGACTCTTACATAAAAAACAGATCGTTCATTAGAGAGTAGAAACAGATTATTGGTTAGATTGTGGCTTGCTAATAGAAACACATACAAATCGCTTATAACTATACAACTGTACAATTCATATTTAAATTTTTTTTTAAATTTGGAAACTTGATTTTTGCGATAATATTATCTCTAATTATTAAATAATTTAAGGAATACACACATAACATACACACATAACTTTTTAAATAAATGTATATATATATATTATAAACGATAATATATATACATTTATATATATATATATATATAAAATTAATTTAATTAATTAAATTTTCGTACGAAATAAATTTCGAAATATACGTGGAAGTCAAGCGGTTTTCACGACGTGCGATATTACTTGGCGAATACCGAAGGTAGGCTCTCTCGGAGTCTGCGTTCATTGTCTAATTTCCGAGGATCGTCAAGTTCATTATACCGCATGCAGGCGTGCTGCGAACGCGCGCGCGAGAGCGAGACGCCAATGCGCGCTAATCTTTTTTTCGCCGGGACCGGTTCCATCAGAGGAACACTTCCAGCTTTCTACCATCGCATCGGCGGCTCGACTCCCGTGTAACCCCGTCGGGTGCCAGCGTGCGGTTACACGCGAAGAAGCGGACAGTCGCGTCTGCGTTCCGCGCGCGGCAGCGCGATTCGAATTTATTTATTGCATTAGCCGGCCGTCGCTCAATCACGGCCCTTGATTGGTAGTACCAATCGGGTTCCCCTTTGCGAACGACGCAACACACGAGATGGCGGAGATAAGCCGATTGTATAAAGGACGAAACCGTCATGTCAATACTCGTGCAAACGGCGTTGTAATTATTCTGATTAACGGCGATTCTCTCGGTCCTGCATTATCATGCAGGCATTATCAATGTATCGCTAATCATTACAACAAGGCTTACGGTAATATTCTGCCCACGACTGCCCATATGTACGCTATTGAGTTTATTCGCGTAAACACGATGTCGCATAAGTGTGTAAATCACACTATCGTATATAATTTAGGAAACGAGGCAATTTATATAACGCACTTTACACGGCGGAACAGGAGACGACATACGCTCCGCGTATTCATCTTATTTAATTATCAGATTTACATTACATCGGAATCAACACGTTCCACACCGTTCCATTTACACCGGAAGTTGTTTTCTACCGCATAGTTTCGCACGACGAATGCGCTTTCGTGTAACTCTCGGTTACATAAGCTGAAGTCCTGAAATTGGTAACCCTACACTATCATATAATTTAAATCGCCCCCAAAGGTCAGCAGATGCTGTATAAATTTGCAAAAACACCAAGCTTCGAAGGTCCCACTTAGAGCCATTCCCGGCGAGGAATTATTCAAGCTGGGCAAGGGTTAATTGCTGCCTTCATCAAAGCACCTCCCTTCCTCTTTCAAATGAGCCCTTGTCATTCGTGACATCACCGTTCTGTATTTAATCCGATTTTGTCACGGCGTCACGGCAATGCCTTATTGTGGACGAAGATTAGGATATAATCCGTTAAAATATAATCACGATTGTAATATAATGTGCGTCTTTTTTTATAAACATTTACTTATATTGATTATTCTGATTGAGAAAGATTCTACTGCAATTAAAATTAACAAATAAGAGACAAATAATATACACGAGATAAAAATCAGATTTTAAGTTGAACACTTTTATTAATGACCTATCGCTTTGTAGCTTTCATGAAAAATAGTTTTATATATATATATATATTCCGTTGCAGAGACAATTCACGTTGATCCTGCAAGCGAGAGATGAAGCGAGCGCCGGCGTGATCGAGGAAGCGAGTTACAGTGGCATCGTTCTGCCAGGACCCACGTGGCATACTCTCAATCATCAAGGGAGAAACGCTCACTTGGCGTATCGGGTGCGGGTCCAATGCGCCGATCATTATTATAATGCGACTTGTACCAAGTTTTGTCGACCTAGAAATGACATTTTTGGCCATTACACCTGCGACGAGAACGGGGACAAAGTGTGCATACAGGGATGGAAAGGCGTCGACTGCGAGACAGGTGAGTCCGAGTTGGATCACATTTTTTTTTAAACCTTATTGCGAAGCTAAAATTCATCACAATTTTCTCTTTGAAATAATTTTCTTCGATAAATTTATAAATCATTTTTTTATTATCTTCAACGAAAATAATTCCTATTATTTTTTTTTAAAACCGCGCAGGAATGCGCTGTAAGAAAGAGAAGCAAAGAATTTCCTCAGCATATTTCAGTATTAGCACCTCAGGTGTGCATCGACTTTAGAATGAATTATTGCTGATTAATCCCGCGTTTACCGCGTGCATAACCACGCATTACCATACGCGTTATTAATTATACCGGACACGGTATAACGCGTATGCAAAAAATGTCTGCGTAAACGTATTCCTTGACCCTTCTTTAAATCCTGTCATGGAAAATATTTCGCAGATAAATTACTTTTAAGCATTATGTGAAGTTTGTATTATCGTATTTGACTTTCAATTCATTGCATCTTGTTTTTACAATACAAATGATAACGTCAGTCCTCTTGATGATGCGAGAAGGATACGTGTTTTATACAAAATCAAAAAGAACTCCAGCTAACGAACTCGCTTATAGAGTTTTCTTATCCAGAACATGTTTGTGGTAGATACAAAGATACATCGCGCGAAACGCGATGGGGTACGATATATTCTCGCTTGTCATTGTTATCATCTCGTTACGCATAAAGGTATCTCCGACAATATCGATAGTATGCGATGCAGGCTGATTTTTTTTTGGCCTTCTCTCGTGCACCGCCGGAGGAATAATTAATCGTTCATTGGAGCGTGAAATCTCGCGACAGGGCCACTTATAAGTGTCGTTTAACTCGACATCTCGCACATGCTTGTTATACCTTGGAACCTAACGAGGCTTACAGATTTGATTATACATTATTAATAATTATCGTATTAATGATCAGGTCATCTATTATGAAAGTTAAATCGTTTTCGAAAGAGACTAAAGTTCTATCTTTATCTAAGAAGATATCTCGCACCTGCTTTTATCAATATTACAAATTATAATTATATATATATATATATATATATATATATATATATATATTACTAAATTAAATAATATGAGTTTCTTTGAAGAACATTTAGATGATTCTTCTTTGGATATTTTTTTATCTAAGATCCGAGTAAGATCCAAGGAAGACGGATGCGGAAACACAGCGGCACAAAAAAGATGACGAGACAACCAGCGGCAGAACGGAAGGACGAATGAAACTCTGCCCTCCACGTTTCGCGATTCGTATCTTTATTTCTACCGTTTCGGATTCTCGTCCGTCTCCCGGAGAACGCGATTCCGTCACGTCCGCGATTTAGCGCGCGGGAATTAGCCGCGGCAAGTCGGAGGATGCCGAGAGGATGAGAGCGTCGCCGCGCGTGGTCCCGTACGGATCGTAAAACACGCGAATTATCCCGGAGCGTGCCTCAATGAGGCGGACGTTAGACGCATGTCGTACGATCGGCACAAAGGTAACGACACATCACGCCAGGTCCCATCGCACAATGCTGCCCCGACTAATATAACAGCTCTTTCTTCGCTGCTTAATCGTTACTTCCGCCTTGCCGTGACCGCTCCGTGGTTACTGTCATCCCTTCCCTTTTGTGACGGGGCATAACGCACGCATAAGGTCGATCACAGGCGGACCGACGACGACTCGAGGAGACCCCGACCTCGCGTTGATGATTTGATGATTCCGACCGTTAGACAGATGCGTCGGTTCGCTTTTTTGCGTCTCCGGCATTTAAATCGTGCGACTCGTTTTTTTTTTTTTTTTTTTTCAAACAAGTTTGATTTTTTTGCACAATATCGTGACACTAAAACAAAGTTCTATTCGGTGCTATAACGCGAGGTATGGATAAAGGATAAGGATAAAACTTTTATTATTAAATATATTTTTTAGCATTTTTTATTATAACAATTAACCGCGAGAAAATTGAGATCCCGTCACTCGCTATATTCAAATAATAATTTGCTTCCATAGTCATTTCTCAAGTTTGCGTACTTATGATACTATGTTAAAGGAATTCAAATAATATACGATTACTTTAACGACGCTGCTCGTTTTCCTTGGCACTGTGAACTTTGAGATTCTACTGTTTGATAATCACGATCATCTCGAGTTGCTACTCGATAATTCTCTTTTTGCCGATATCGAACATGAGGGATAGCTGGTTACTATTGTATCGCTTTCGTTTCCTATCTTAGATAAATTTTTGATCACGACGGAAGATCCAATCTTCTCGACGTAGAGTGTGAAACGTAAAAAGGTTTCTCCTGTTTTAACGACGCGGGAAGATCGAGTTATCGTTTTGAACACGTTCTACTTAGGCGAATAGAAAAATGCGCGAACCCCAATTAGAAACTATCGGCGAAGATCGCGTGTTCGTGCGATGAGTCGCGAGTCTCTTCACGAGAGAAGATAGAAGGGAAGAAAAAGAGAGAGAGAGAGAGAGAGAGAGAGAGAGAGAGAACTGGCTTCGACCATTTTTGTCGCGCCGTGAAAGGTCAATAGGAGAATTTCACTCGTGCATCCTCTTCACACGATGCACCAACCTGGTCGTGCGCGCGAGAGAGGTAAAATCTATAAGCGCATACGTGATATTCCTTTAACATTTGGCAGCCGCGAAAGGATCTTGTAACTTCGTCCGCTTGGTAACAAATAATTTGTAAACTTTATTTATAAAATTATAACGCGTCGATGATGACGAAATTACAGATTCTGAGGAAAAAAATTGTATAAAATTAATAATTGCCTACGTTATTCCTCATTTAGAGACGATTTTTTTTTTATCTTGAGCAATGAAAATATAATTACACTCTAAGAAGAGAAGAAGGTCGCATCACGACGACGACGATGACGATTCTCAACACGCGAATTACCGACGAACGAATCAAGATTTTTCATGACCAACGCAACCACGCAATGGCGAAAGCATGAATTTTCCTGGAAAACATTTCCGCGCGTGAACGATGTAACTCTGTCGCAATCCTGCGTACGTATAAAGTACGATCGACCGAAGGATCCTCGCGGATCCTCCGGTCTGGCAATCCGCCTCCTCTTCGCGCAGCTGTTCCGTGCAAAAAGGCGTACCACGCGGAAAAAGGAAGAGACTTCGCTTCGCGAAGGCGAGTCGCGCAAGTTAATTTACCTAACTGCCAGCCATATTAATCAACCGCGGATCCGCGTAGGCATATACGAGTAGCAGCGCGATCGTTTCAGCCCGGGGGGGGGGGGGGGATTTATAGTTTCTAAACTGTGCGAAAGAGCCACGCACGCGGGACGCGCGAGAGTCTCCGGAGGTTGTAAAAGCACACGGGGGAAAGGCTTGATTGGCTCGACGGGGAACGACGGAAGACGACGTTAGCATATGCAAGTGCCGTATCTCGCGGAAATCCGCGGAGACGGTGCAGCGCGGCAAGAAAAGGCTGTCGCGAATGCATCGTCATTTAGGGGGCCCCGAAGTATCGCGATGCAGTCGTATAAATATCCGTAAATGTCCGTTGTGCCGTGCCGGACGAGAGAGAGCGGGGCTATTAATCATTAGGAATGCCGCGGGCGATATGGCCGCGCGTGTGTACACGCGAAACTAACGCGTACGCGTGTACGATAATCGCGTATGCACGGTAACGGTAAAGGTATTGGTACACGGCCGGGCTGGACTGAAATCTCGAAAAGACATACGTGTACGTACGGTGTGCGCACAACCGAGCGAGCGCGCGGCATGAGTTTTCGTTTCACGGTCGGAGGGATAATCCTTCTCTCTGTCACTTCTCATCTGTCTTTCTGTCCCACCGGCTAATTGAGTTGCCCGGTCCCGGCGAGATCCCCGTCACGTACGTTCTCTTTTCCCGCTGTTTTTTTTTCTCTCTCTCTTTTTTTTTTTTTTCATCTCCACGGGAGGAAGGGAAGAAGAAACCGAGTGATCATCGCCTCGTCGCCTTCGTCGCCTCGTCTCCGTCGCGCCTCGAGTCGTTTCCGGGGGTACGGTACCCCCGACCGCACCGAAATTAGATTTCCCCGATTTCGACCACCTGTATGAAGGGGGAGCGTACCTGTTGCACCGGTACTTCCAATGTGTGCGAGATATACATTCGATAATCGGGCATATTCCTCGAGAAAACCATCATAGAAAACATTACTCGTCGGTCCTTGCGCGTTGACGCGTATGTTCGTTTCGCTACATCTGTCTAATTACTTTGGCTCTATGACCGTTAATGTCGCATGTTATGCACGGAAGACGAATAAGAGACGGGCGCTTAATCCGTCCATGTCATCTTTCACAATGTTTCGTAGACGTTCCGAGAGAGGAGGATTCTTTTCGAATCGCTCGCTCAATAGCGATGTATGATCGATGAATAAAACTTAAATCTCTCGACAGAAGATTATTTGGAGATATAGTTACGTCTTTCGTTGAATTTTATTTATCACACTTGGATTAAACGAATTTGATGGAAAAGTGTTACACGAGGTGTTGCACGTCGAAGTTGCCGAGTTGACAAAATTATTAGGCAAATTTGTTAGGAATTATCGTTAATATCTGGGTAGCAAATTAGAATATCTTGAAAAACTGTTTCAGCCGTGTGCAAGGAGGGCTGCCACCCCGTGCACGGTCACTGCAACGTCAGCGGCGAGTGTCAGTGTCGGCACGGCTGGCGCGGCGAACTGTGCGACCAGTGCATGCCTTATCCCGGCTGCAAACACGGCTACTGCAATGGCTCGAGCTGGCAGTGCATCTGCGATACCAATTGGGGCGGTATACTGTGCGACCAGGATCTCAACTACTGCGGCACCCACGAGCCGTGCCAGAACGGCGGCACGTGCGAGAACACCGCGCCCGATCAGTACCGATGCACGTGTCCGGAGGGCTTTTCCGGACCCACCTGCGAGAAGGTCGACAATCCGTGCGCGTCCAACCCGTGCTTGAACGGCGCGACTTGCCGCGAGCTCGGCGAGACCGCGCAGTGCGAGTGTGCCCCGGGCTTCGCTGGACCGTTTTGCGCGACCGACATCGACGAGTGCGCCTCGCAACCGTGCCAGAACGGCGGTACCTGCGTGGACGGCAAGAACGGCTTCGTCTGTAACTGCCCGGCCGCCTGGCAGGGCGTGCTCTGCCAGTTCGACGTGGACGAGTGCACGCTCAAGGAGTCGCCCTGCAAGAATTTCCTCACCTGCATCAACCTTGCTGGCGACTACAGGTGGGTACACCGGTCTTCCACTGTTATCTAGAAAATTACACGCGTCATCAGGCTAGACTAGATGGGAACGCGCGCGTTTATCGTTTATATATCAAAACGGTTAATCAATAACATTTGATAATTATAATAGGAGAGATATGAAAATATTGTGAATTATGTTAACATCGTTCGTCGTGTATATTATTAACAGAATGAACATAAAGATACGTACTAACAGCGTCGTTTGGAGACAGGTTGATGTTATCGCGGATTGGAGTTTCCGTTCGGCCTTTCTATTTTTTTTTCGAATCACAGTGCGTTACATATAAATGATAGGTTTCCCACGGACGATGTAGTTATTGGAAATTAAGTCGTTATAGGCCATTTTTCTTCGTTCTTCGTAGTACGGGGCGTTAAACAATAATAACAATAATGTGTCTTTATTGTTCGACTTACGACAGTACCGTAATAACTCGCTTTACTACCCCCGTCGATCGTAAAGTAACACTGAAGAAAAAAATCATCGTATCGCAATTGAGTGACTGTGTTAAACATGATTTAAGAATCTATTAACTCGCCGTGAAAAACAGGCGAACGGCAATTAATAAAGCTACGTTCGCGTCTAAGCGATTTTCTCGCAAGTTGCAACTCTGTCACTCAGCGCAAGCTCTGTCGTTTTGATTTGCAGGTGCCGATGTCGGAGCGGCTTTACCGGCAAAAACTGTACGAAGAATATCAACGATTGTGTCGGCCAGTGCCAACATGGCGCGCTCTGCATAGACCTAGTGGACGACTATCATTGCAGCTGCACTCCTGGCTACTCTGGCAAAGACTGTGACGTCGACATCGATGAATGCGCGTCCAAGCCGTGCCAGAACGGCGGCGAATGCCGTGATTTGGTGAACGCTTATGAGTGCGTGTGCCCGGTAGGCTTTACCGGCTATCAGTGCGAGATCGATCGAGACCACTGCAGCCCGAACCCGTGCCGCAATTCAGCACCGTGCTTCAACACACAAACTGATTATTATTGTCACTGTCCGACACAATGGCAGGGCAGAAACTGTTCGGAGCCAGCCTCGCATAATCCACAATTCGATGCATTGGACGATGAACAATCGGGTTGCGGCAGCGAGGGTACTCCGTGCGGTGGCAAGGGCCGATGCAGCGGCGGTAGATGCATCTGTGACCCCGGCTATACCGGCGTGCATTGCCACGAGAATATCAACGACTGCCGCGGCAATCCTTGTCTGAACGGTGGCACGTGCGTCGACTTGCTTAACTCATTCCAGTGCATTTGCAGGGAAGGCTGGAGCGGAGATCTTTGTGATCAAAGTAAGTAATAAGATGATAAAAGAAATATAACGAAACGAAAACTGTGATTGAGTTGACTAGACGATATAATGTGGAAAATTATTTCTTTCAGATGTAGACGACTGTGCGACGCAGCCTTGCCGCAACAACGGTACTTGTGTGGATGGCGTGGCGGATTTCACGTGCATCTGCCGGGGCGACTGGAAGGGCAAGACGTGCGCGTTGCGTCGCGGCCATTGCGAGCCAGGTACTTGCCGAAACGGCGGCACCTGCCAGGATCGCGGCGATGGTTTCACGTGCCACTGTCCGCGTGGTTGGGAGGGCCCGGCCTGCCACATCGCGTCGCCGTCGGCATGCACGAGTAATCCCTGTGCGAACGGCGCGACCTGCGTCAACACGGTTGATGGCAGCTATCGATGTGTCTGTCGCGAGGGTTTCGAGGGACCTAACTGCCGACGTAATGTGGACGACTGCCAGCCATTGCCGTGTCTGAATGGCGGCAAATGTGTGGACGGCGACAATTGGTTTAGGTGCGAATGCGCGCCCGGTTTCACAGGTCCAGATTGTCGCATTAATGTGAACGAGTGCGCGAGCGATCCGTGCACTGGTGGTGCCACTTGTGTGGACGGCATCGCGAGCTACTCATGCATTTGTCCACCTGGTAGAACTGGTCTACGATGCGAGATTCGGACGGCTGGTGGGCCTGGCTGCGCAGTTGCGACGTGGGAGGATGATTGCAACGTGTGCGAGTGTCGAAATAGCAAAAACCAATGCAGCAATGTTTGGTGCGGTCCGGGTAACTGCCTAAACGGCACTTCCTGTTTGGCTCATGAAGTCTGCGTTCCTAGTCCGGGTGAGAGTTGCCTGGCGCCACCGTGTCCAGCGTGGGGTGAATGCCGTCCTGTTGAAACTGGAAGGCGAGTTGGTCCACCGGCATTACCAGCTCCGCCATCCTGCTGGCCTGGACAATCTACACTCGGGCCAACATGCTCGAGACTCTCGATACTATTGCGTAGAGATACTCTGGCGTCTGGCACATCGGTGGAGTTACTATGCCGTCGTTTGAGGAAGCTTCTGACTGACCCAAGAAGACCGCAATCGGTGGTATTACTGTGTGATTTAAAACCTGGCGATAATGATACAGTGGAAGTAACCATCTTCTCGGAGGCGGCGGCGGATGCGGCTCGCGACCTCGGCGAAACACTCAGTCGGCCGCTAGCGAGACCTCTTGTTTTAGCCTCCGTGTTGGAAGTTAAAGTAGAGACGGCGCTGCTTAGCGAGCCCAGTTCGGCAAACGCTGCAAATGCTGGTGGCTATATAGCTGTTTTGGGTGGGGCTCTGGCAACTGTGCTGTTATTAGCATTATTCGGCAGCCTTTGGTATCTCAGAACTATGAGGCATAGATCGAATCTGACGGCGACTACCAGCAGTGAGACCTCGTTGCATCGCCATCGCAGTGATTTGGACGAAAAGTCGAACAATCTTCAAAACGAAGAGAATCTGAGAAGATATGCCAATCCACTCAAGGATCAGGATTCCGAACCTCGTGTGTCAGTTGTGAGACCTTTATCAGGTACCTCGCTCGGCACATTAACTGGCACTGAGGAAAGTCTCGAAATGGTGTCTGAAGAAAGCAGACATCGTTTGCCGCCGCTCTATAAACCGCCCAGCGCGGAAGCCAGGAATAATATGGCCAGTTTTAGCTATGAAGAAGGACCACATAAGCCTTACAGTAAGCCCAGATTGCAGGAACCGCCGTATCCTCATCAGCAGCCGGGTACAAGTCAAACGTCAGGGCCGCATCAAGTGCTAACGGTACACGTGTGATTAAATATTCTGAAAATAATGTGAAGAACAGTTGGATAGTGTGTGATCTTCTTGATTTTTCTTGGAATAGCGTACATGCATTAATGCACTAATGAAGATTGTTAGGGATTATAAGATAATATATCTATAGACTGAACTTACTTGGATTTGACCTTTTGTGATAAACGTGACTCTTGATTTTTGGGTAACTATAGACAACTCTCTGCTGAGATTCTCCTTTATGAAAGTTGAAGTAATGTCTAAAGAATTATTATACGGAATACAGAGAAAAAGAAAAGGATGCTTCTCGAGTTAAAATATTATGAGATAAGAATAAATTTTTAAACAATTAATGCGAAATTATTGACTTCATTTTTTTACTGAAAATTTAAAAAATAATGAAAATTCTTCTTTTCTTTCCTCTTTGTTCAGTTCTCTCGCGCTTCTGCATAACGACAATAAGCGACCGGCAATAAAAAATAATTTTAATAATAATCAATTGTTATCGTTGTACATATGTACATAGCTCGTACTTATTAATTTCGCTAAGCCTGTATCTCCTTCGCATTCCCTTCGGCGTTGCCATCCCTCTCCCTATAATTTTATATGTTTATATTCGATCTATTACTCTTTTGACTTTTATGTCACCATTGTTAGCGCATTTTTTATTTTCATAATTTGAAAAAGTATACAAAGGTGGCACTGCCGCACTTATAAGATATATTGTACGTTTTCATGTATAATCGTCGAAGCCAAGTTACGCTCCATTTAAGGATCGGAAGACGCATAATGTGTAAATAAATTTCACGAAAAGCGAAAGTTTTTTTTAGATATTATTCGAAACTATTATTATTAATATGTCGCGCAGATCGATCATACGTGCATAATCGCTCGATCGTCATACGTGTGCTTTGTATGATATAACATGGGCTTCAAACGTTCCTTCAGACGATATTATTGTGATACTCATAGAGGAAACAATGTCATTGTATAGGATCATATATGGTATTTCGTGTTCGACACTTGCTCGAGTTTTTTGTGAGAACACGATACGTGATTTTTACGCGATGAGAGATACTGCCATTGCGAGAGAGTATGCTGCATGACACGCTAAATTGCGATGGCACATTAACTTGTAAAGAATATATTAGCGATGTAAACGTAATGCGAATTTAGAATATACTCGAACGCAGTGAAAACACGAACGATGTATATAATGACGCTATTGCATCGTGGAACGATGTAAATAAATCTAAGTACATATGTCCAGATCATTCTCATTCCCAGTCATCATCAAACCCATCTTTAGATGTGCAATTCGTCTTTTTATACTAGCGTTCCCTGTATCCTCTCTTAGCAAAGCGTCTACAAGACTAGTTTAAACTGAAAAAGATAGCTCGTTATAAGCATAGATTTACAATAGGAAGGAACAAAGTTTTATAATAGATACTTTATTTTGTAGAAAAAGCTATATATTATTGTATGAATACATATAGAAGTGAGAGATGACAATATATATATAAATATATATATATATATATATATATTATATATTATTTTATATATTATATTATTTTTATTTTATTGTCTCATATTAATTATTTTCAGATCATAAGCAATAGTTGATTACTGTCACACAATTTTTTTCTTTACTTTCGTCGATTTTAAATGAAACGATGTTGGTAAAGATCTGTCGAACTAATGCTTTTGGTCTCCGATGCTAAACAGTTAAAGAATATCCACGCGTTATGTGATCCGTGTTTGATATTGAGAGATGTGCAAACGAATGCGTGTACATAAGCTCTTTCCTACAATTCCCTTTTTCCCTCCCCGTATAGATTTACATGATGTGAAGGATTTCAATAAAAAGTACAACCCTTCAATGCAGCGTCTGATTTATTGCACCTTTACATTAACACGTCATTAACAACATTCGATTCATTTCTGGCATTGAAATCACTGAGATAAAAGTGAAAATAAAAGAAGCACTTTTAAATTATTTTATTATTATATGAACAATCTTATATCTTTTTTCTGTTATTTTCGCATTAAGAAGAAAAAAATTGTGCAAAAAGCTACGATAAAATGATCGGAGAAAGGATTATCGTTAATTCGTTAATTCGTCAATTAAGAAATCATAAGTTCATTTGCTTTGTTTCGAAGATAGAGATACGGACAGTACGGATTTTATCAGCGGTGCCGATTTCAATGGTTCGTCACGATTGTTTCATTAGAGATAATGCCAGTGTCATTATCATCCAAAGCGCGGTCGAGATTAACAAAGCGCTCGACGAAAGCCATCTCGTCGTCGCCGCGCCGATGCGACGGATCCTCTCGTGTACGAGGCACGTACTGAATGAACGATCTGCCGAAATTACAATACAATGGTCCAGAAGAGCCACTTGACAAATACCCGTTAGATGAATCATGCACCCCGCGACGGGCGAGATTATGACCCGTGTGAAACGCGATAGTAGCTAGTAGATGCGAGGCCGAAGAAGATGACTTCTTCCGAGCGAACGAACACAAAGAAAATATTTATTACTTTCGTCATTACGTACGTACAATACAAATAATTGAGAATTAAAATTTTGTATTGTTCCAAAAAGAGATAGAGAAAGAGAGAGATAATTTATTAAATATCTGTTTCAATCTCCGTAAAAAAATCTCTATAAAAAATTTGTAGCTAATTTCATACAACGGATTGTTGCAAATTACAAAGAATCATGTATTATGTCTTGATAATTTGATATTTATATTTATATATGGTATCTTTCGTTATATTATTAATTTTTAAATGAGTAATAAATACATCATTCGTAAATATGGATCTCACACAAGTATTCAAACAATCAACAATTTCTAAAATATCTTAAATATACCGTCTCTTTTAACAGCTAAAATATTATAAATATTATATTAGTTTTTTAAATTATTTTATACGTTTTATATATGTAAAATAAAATTGCATATAAATTGCATAAATAGTAATTAACAATAACGTTTAAGATATAATTACGAATAACCTTATATAAATTTGCAATCATTCAGACATTAGAGGATGTCGAAGATGTTGCTAAAACATATAAAAAAATAGATACGACAAAACACGACGAAGATGATGTTGAAGATGATACTAAAGACTTCAAGACAAAACTAGAAAACGAAGATATAAAAGAAAAAAAAAAAGAAATAGAGTCAAAAGATGATACCAAAATTCTAGAAAAGGAAGAGAAAGATGTAGCGATACCAGAAGTAATCGACGAAATTGACATATTGGCGAAATTTGTAGTGCAATTTGAAGCAAGAAAGAGGAAAGAATTGGAAAAAAAAGCTGAAGAAAAGAAGAAACAACTGATGCAACAATTGATTGTGTAACTTGAGCTTGGTAACTTGGTAGCTTAACATTTCAATAGCACATACAGAATGTATTCCTGTATTCTGGCATTCTGATGTTCGCAGCTCGATCTTGTTAAAGATGTTTCTCTGATTTATGAATTATAAAATAGCACAACGCAAATAAATGTTAGGACCAATTCTATCTATTTTTTTAATTTCGGATAAATTTAATCTAATAGTTTGATAAACAAGACAGGTTAAACGAAAGAAAGAAGAAGATGAGGTGTCTGAGGAAACGCCGATCACTCCGGAAGATGAAGAAATCGCAATTGACCGGATATCCACCGAGAGTTCGGTTCACCCGTGTTTGCGCGAGATAGAAATCAGTGATTCTCAATTAAAAATCGTGAATCCGTACACGGTGTATCCGATTCCGGACGATCCCGGATTGTCGCCAGCTTTCTGGCTGTTAGGCGAACGCCCGCCGATTTACAGCACGGACGGCGTGCAGAAATTCTATGATACGGTAAAACGTGCGGATTTGAGGCCGATCAGCTCAATGAAGGACATGCTCGTAACCGATCAGCTAAATTTGCGATATTACGGACTCGAATCGAAAGTAATGAGAGCAATCTGCGAGGCCTTGGCAGATAACACTTTCGTACAGAAAGTGGATTTAAAGGTATAAAAAATAGATTAAAAAAATAATTTATATGAAATGTATAAAATCTTAAATCTCAACGTATACCTCGACACTTCAACAAAGTGTCTAAAGTTGTCTATTTAAAAGTTACCTACAGATTGAAAACAAATTGTAACATATTATTTCACGTTGATTGAAAAGAATCATCTTTAAAATCTTATCGTCTATCTTTTCAATTAACTGTTGTGTGTGTTTTATTATAGGACAATAGATTGTCCCCGGAGGCATGCGGATATTTAAATAATCTACTGCTCAGAAATAATACGATAATCGACTTGTCATTGTCGGGTTGTCGAATTGGCACAAGTGGTGCGAAAAAATTGTACAACGCAATATCGGAGAACACAACTCTGAAGACGTTGGATCTTAGCAGGTGCGATATCGGAAACGAAGGTTTCGCATATATTGCGTCCGCGCTCTCTGAAAATCGAGACTTGGAAAGCGTTAATTTATCCGACAATCATCTGGACGAATCATGCTACGAAAATCTGCGGGATCTATTGTTGCGCTCTAAAGTCTTGCATCTGGACCTATCGTGGAATTCTTTGTACAGCGCGAAAACTTGGAAAGCTCTGGTTGACGGACTGAAAAAAAACGAGGAATTGCGTTCCTTAAATTTGTCTTGGAATTCACTTGGAGAAGAGTGTGTACATCATCTTCACACATTATTATTACGATCGCGGAGCATCGAGAAACTGGATTTAAGTTGTAATTATAAGGAAAACATATTAATGCTCTTGTTAGTTATTAATTAAAGAAGTAAAAAATGTTTGAAAATAATTTTCGGTATAGGACAGCTCAATTTCTTTGAAATGTATATTCTATTATAAGTGTACATTTGTTTTTTTATAAATATAAAAAACAGGAGAGATTAATATTTTAAAATATAAACATTTAGTTTTCAGTCAAAATTCTTAAAGAACTTTTCGTTAATAAATAAATGCATCAATCGCAAATGGGAACATTTTCTTTCTTATATTTCTTTCACGATCCACAGGGAATAGATTTACTGAAAAGGATGCTGAAATTATCGCAAAAGCTTTATCAAAAAATAATAAATTAAAGGAATTATATCTCGGAAATAATTCATTAAAAGCACAAGGTGCCGCAGCTCTGGTTCGCGCAATCACACCGCAGCTATCACCTAATAGTGCTTTATATCTCCTAGACTTGGAGAACGTTTGGGCAAATAAGAATATTCTTGACAATTTGGAGACAATAAAAAATTTCAGACCGTGGGTCACAATCAAGTTAGGTGGGATTTTGAGTAATTATAAGATCATTGGACCGAATGTTAGGAACTTCTAGACAGAGCGAACTACGAAGCAATGCAACCAAAACAAAAGAGACAACAACGTAACTTTGGCGACTTTGTGAAGTCGCTGGAAGATACAAAAATTAAGCGAAGTATGTTCACAAGAATTTATTTTTTCTTAGTCTTTTCCAACTTTAGAAGAAATTATATTTATTTGTATTTTTAAAAAACTTAAAAATTTTTATATCTCTTTGTAGCAAACTTTATGCAGCTAGTGGAGAAGTTCAAACTAAAACTTTCAACGTCACTTGTCGATGAAATTATGAATGCATTCGAGGAATCAAAAGACATTGTCGATCAAGAACTGTTAAAATCATTTTATCTTAAAGAATATCCAGTAACTGTACCAGAAGAAGCTGCACTAAAATTAAAGAAAAGGAAAGTGCAAATTATCGAGTAGATTAAAAAACAAAAAGTATACGAATAAAAAAATATATGAAAAAATGTATATTACTATTGTAATAAAAGATTGAGAGACAGACAATTTTCTTTTAATACTATGTTACATATTTTATAACATGATGCAACATAATGATTGCAACCTAAATAATATTTTACAAAAATTTATCAAATACTAATTACTTAATAATTACTAAGCATTTAATGAGGTAAGAGTAAATATCTGAATTTAATTTAATCTATATAAAATATTCTTGCTGCAATATCATCAACAATCCAATTGATACCATCGACTAGATTTTCGCCCGTCACAGCGGAGCATTTGTAGATTTGCCAATGGTGAGTTTTTATATTGGGCAACTCCAAAATGTCAGCTATGTCAGCTGCAGACAATGCGCCAGGCATATCCTGCTTATTAGCAAATACAAGAAGACTCGCCCCTTCCAATCTTTCTTCTTGCAAGAGCTTGTACAATTCAGTTTTACAATCATCCAATCTCCTTCGATCCGCGCTGTCTATAACCCAAACAAGCCCATCTGTCGACTCAAAGTAGTTTCTCCAATAGGAACGCAATGACTTTTGCCCACCCACATCCCATACATTGAGTTTGTATCCACGATGTTCCAGTGTCTTGATATTAAAGCCAAGCGTGGGCGATATAGTATCTATTGGTTCGCCATTGAGTCTCTTTAACACTGTCGTTTTGCCTGCATTATCCAAGCCTCTGAAAATAATATAACATAGTATTGTTAGAAGGAAGTAATGGAATGTACATAATATTATTTCCAAATTATTGTCTCAGATGATTTAGTGCATTGTTAGTTCAGTTGACATAACACTTATTAACCTATTAACGCATAAACTAACCACATACTGAATATATAAAATAAATACACAAATGCGAATACATACAACATTAAAATTCGCATTTCCTTTTCTTTCTGCTTCAATTTTTTTAATACCGTTAACAAACCCATTGTCAATCCATTAATTAATTTACAATGTTCAGATCGTTGTTAGAAACATTTACGTGCTAACTTTTCTTAAGTTTGACAGAAACGTCTCTAACCTCAAAATCCGTTTGCATGTAATTGCTAGAAGCGCCACGATCTGTAACAAAGCGCCACAAACAATTCGCGCAAATTTTATCGTATCTTCAAAAATTGCGGTTTCGATCATTCGAAATATAAAAGTAAAAAATCTTGAAAGTAAAACGTAAAAAAATCTTAAAAATCGATAATATATCAATGGATTATCATTAATAAGGAGGATGCATTATCTAAAATTTTAAGAGAACTGCATTTAAGATTTGAAATTTGTCAAATCAATTTGTTCACAAAAATCTAATTTTTTTTTAATATTGACGAAGCATAAGAAGCACAGATAATGTGAAGTTTGAAATTAATAATAACTAGCATTTAAATTCTCCAAAATCAAAATTATATTTTTTTTTTTTTCTACAATGAGCATGAGATTATGATCATATGTATAACTTACAATACTGAGAAGTTATTATAAAAAAAAATCAATGTATACAATACGTAATATTTTACATGTTTATTATATAATATAGAATAAAAATTCAAGATATCGACTGATAATAGATTATTCTTGTAATTAAACATATCTTGTTAAAATAATTAAAGATTCACAGTTAAATTTTCAAATTATAAAACATGATTGATTTATGTATATAATATTAACAGCAATAAAAAAAATTCAGATTATCTCATATATAATTTCACATTTATATAGAATGTTAATTGTTAATTAGTATTATTATTAATCAGTAATAATTAATAATGTCTTTCTAATAATATTTTCGCTGCTTTACTAATAACTTCTGGATGACATAAGGCATTAATAAGAGATTCAAAGAATGAGTCATATTGAGGATTAGGAATATAATCGCCAGATGCAGTTGTTTCTTCTGACGGATATTTCTCTTTATCTCTTTTTCGTCTCTCTTCTATGAAGTCTTTAAGTTTTTGGTCGTCTGCATCAGGTAATAATTTGATGTAATAAGGATATTCTTCGGCTAATTCGGATGCACATGATGGCATAGGTTTAGGTCTTTTCATAGCAGTTGATAAAAATTTGCATCTCCTTTCTTTTTCCTCGTCTTGCGCATGTTCAATAGCACATTCAACCTATTAAGATAACATTATGAATTAAACAAATCTTCAATATATTTATTTAAAAAAAAAAGACTTACTTCTGTTGTATAATAATTACTTCGTTTAATCCTAAATTGTTTATAGTCTGCCATCTTGGCTACTATCAATTTAACCAGAGCTTCCTCGACTCGTGCTCTACTGTCTGTTTTCAGTTTTCCCCATATATTAACACTCACGTTTAATTCATCTAAAGATTCTACATAATGCCACCAACCATTAGGTACAAATAAGACATCTCCAGGCTCCAAGGTTATCAATTTTGGTCTGTTTGGTATAGACAATAAACATTCTTTCTCTTCCTCACTTAGGCAATAAATATTAAATCTACTATATACAGTTGATTCCTCATAGGGAAGTCTAACTGGTATTAGAGGAGCATCAGGTGGATAAAGCAACCATTGTTTCCTACAAAAACAATAAGCAATAATATAAGTCGAATAAATAGATATTAAAAAAAATATACAAAACAAACCTGCCATGTATCTGTGCCACTAGATTGTAACCATATGTATCCCAATGACAATCCGTATGAGCACCTTTGCTTCCAATCCAAATAGTGGAATACATTCCATTTTTTCCAAATTCTTCATCAATCCCAAATTTAAGCCAGTTGAAAGATTCTATAATTTCCGTCTTGTCATTAAACCACTCTTTTATATGCTTATAATCACAATAATACCACATATTATTCGGTTTATCTTCTTTTACTAAGTTAGTAAATTCTTGCATAGTTAAGTAAATAGGTTTTGCAGGAGGGCTTACACACCAATGATCATGTTGAAGACTACACTAATTAAAATAAAGCAGATAAAATTGTCAATTGTGTCATTAATAAAATTGTAAAAAATATGAGCAAGCATATGTATTATAAAATATTGTTAAACTTACTGTACGCTTGTTATGATCACCAACACGAAATGGTAGCTTCTTATCGCCAAATTTTTCAACAAACTCTGTCAAACTCCATTGGAGTAATTTCCATTCATACGAACCATCAGACTTTTGTAGCATATTCTGAAATAATATGGGTTCAGTAAGTTCTGGTAGAGCTTTTCCGAGAACATCGTCCAATGGTTGTAAGCGACGGATCATATTTTATTATTTTATAACTTCAATTAGCTTATTTTTAATTATCTTATACAAATGTCACAGATGTAGTCACTCTATTTTATTTTAATGTCAAAATTAAACTTTTTAAAATTTTTAACTTAAATTATATAGACGTATACACATGAACTCTTTCAAAATTGAATTAAACTACAAAATATTAACAGTTTAATTTATTTTTCTCGGAAATAATCTTGTTTATAAACAGCTCCGATCTTAACTGATGATGTGATGTGATATGGTGGTTTAACGCTACATTCTAGCAGACTGGTAAATTAAAATACTTTTCTGTGATGATTTTCGGAACACAGTTGACTCTGATCTATAGCTGTTTTTTTTTTTTTTTTTTTAGAGTGGGTGTGTTCTAAAATCACTGTTATATTGAAAATTTATATATATATATATATATATATTTATACAGATAATACTTATTAATATTTTGCAAAAAACTTTAAAGTTTAGCAGCTTTCAAAACCCTTTTTGTAGGATCTAATGAGTTTTCGAAGTCCTCATTCTGAATTTAATTTTAAAATATTGTGTTTCCGGATCTAGTAATATTAATTTTGTAATCTGGTGACTTTGAAATATTTAAATTTTTTTGAAAGTCTGTAACCTCAAAAATTCTATTTTTGGAATTTTTCAATAACATTTAAATCAAAGCACTTAATTTGAGAGGATTTCTATGCTATTTCTTTGGATTTTCAACAACCATGATGCACGAATAACTAGATACGATACATGTGATGAAGTATTTATGATTCATGATGCCGAGTGTATGTACGTTAGGATTTGTGATCTTTCTCTGAAAGAGATTTACATTGCGCAATAAATAATTGAAAATAAACCGAAATGAAAAAACCTCCTTTACAGATGGTTTAATATACGAAATTCGATTGATATAAAAACGAAACTAGTTGAAATCTGTCAACGAAAGGTACATCGCCTTGTCGGATAATGCATGAATTGTTCTAACCTAATGCCTCAATTGATAACAATAATTGCTTTTCTTCCATCGTAATGACTGTTTAATTTAATTAACGATGCATTTCAAGACTATGTTTTAAAGATTAAATTATCGTTACTTTTATCTGCATTTTGTTGGCTTTTTCTGTTATAAATTTATAGTGATGATCTTTGTATTGCGTTCGTTACATTCTATTTTCTTTTCTGGGTAAAATTGTTTACAGCTTTATTTAACATTGCATTAACTTTTAAAAACGAATTTAAAAAAGAATGGCAGTGATAACTCTAGTCCTTTTGTGACTGAAAGTTTTTAGTACGGTTTAATATGATCACGTTACGAGGAAAACTCAGAAGAGACAATGATTTAGCAAATTCAAAGAACAGAGACTATAACAAACGAGCTTCAGTACGAGATAGGTTGCTGATCAAAGAGGTATTGATATAATAATGTTACATATTATGCGAGTTCTAATTATTTAATTTTATATTGAATTATTTTTCTTAGGTTCAGGAAATGCAACAAACGCTGCCAGGAACTTGTCAAGTTAAATTCAAAGATCCAAGTCTTCTTCATGAATTTACGCTATTAATTATACCAGATGAGGGTTACTGGATTGGTGGTCGCTTTTCTTTTGAGATTTACATAAATGAAGAGTACAACATGACGGTAATTTTATATCTATAATTTTTATATAATTTTTATGTATAACATGTATATTGATATTTAAAAGTTGTATATTAAATTAGTGAGTATCATGTATCTGTTATAATACCAACTTGGTAACTTGTTAAAACACTAAGGGCCAATTTCACAATCTCCAATTAAATGGTCAGTTACTCCATTGGAATTGACTAATCATATTTGTCGTTAAGCAGAATATATCAGTATCAATCATTGTTGACACCTAATCAGCTGTTTATGTTAACCAAAAATTACGAAATTGGCCCTAAAACAACTAGAAGAAGGATTGATTGTTAACATGAGGATTGATAAAAAAATAAAAAATTTAATTATGTTAAATCGTTTTTCAGCCACCAGTAGTGAAATGCGTAACGAAATTATGGCATCCTAACATAAGTGAAGATGGTGATGTATGTCTATCTATTTTAAGACAAAGTAGTATTGATGGAATGGGATGGGCACCAACACGCAAATTGAAGGATGTTGTATGGGGTTTAAATTCTCTTTTTACTGTATGTATATAATTATTTTTACTACATTATCTACATTGAATTAATATTTTAAATATATGTTTTTTTTTTATATATACTCACATTTCTTTCAGGATCTTCTAAATTTTGACGATCCTTTGAATAGAGATGCAGCAGATTTGTATATTAAGGATAAAGAATCCTTTCGAAGTAAAGTTAAAGATTATATAATGCAATATGCAAAAAGATGATTTACGTTGTAACATTTTAAATAACAAGTAATTGTTTACACTTTTCAAATTGGTTTCGTGCCTTCTTTTAGTGTATGAGTACAGAATTTGCTCAAATGTACTTTAGGTTGATTACGGTTTGACTCAATTTAATCTTGCTAGTCTTTTTACCTGAACAAATTGTCATTTTCAGTTCTACATAATTAAATTTTTGGTTGTGACGAAATTAATATACATTAATAATTATGACTTCTTCTATCATGTATGAAGAAAATGTAAATGTATGAAAATTAAAATTGCATCACGTGTACAATAATGTTTTTTCTCTTTACGAGACTGTAATGCCAACGAGCAATTTGTAAATAAAATATGTGTGTTTAATAATATATTTAAATAATTATAATTATAATTTATATATCTTTTGTGTAAGATAAATATAAGTATCAAATATATAAAAAATGTCTCAGATTAATAACAATTAGAGATTACAAGGAAAAGGTGCATTATTTTGTCAAATATTTATTTAATTTTCGTACAATGCTTAATCGACATTTTTTAATAAATTTCAAAAAATTTAATTTTTTATTTGTTATTTTATGTACCTTTTTATTTTGATTTTTATTTATTAAAATATATAGACCATAATTTATTCATCGAATTAACGGACGGCTGAAAATTTGATTGCTAATAAAAATCAGCGAAATATCGACGATTGATCAATAACGATCTTCGGTATAATTACAAGTTGTAACAAATAAATAATAACAAAAGAGAAAATAAAGAGATGATTTCTCTTTATATTTCTCATTTCTCGCATTTTCTCTGCGCTCTTTAGATATAGATTAGACATACGCGAAGTGATAGGGCCATAATGTGCGTATGTGTGCATGTGTGTGTGCGTGTGTGTGTGTGTGTGCGCGCGCGCGCGTGTGTGTGTGTAAATATAAATAAAAAATTGAAGCTTTTTATCGTTAGAACGTGGTCCGGAGCTCTTCTTGTATACTGGTTGATCTGATGAGTTTCTGTTTCGAACCCAATAAACTCTCGCTCGCTAGATTATCACTATCGGAAGCTGTTTTCGATTTTTCTTCATGATATTCTTCGTTATATTCCTTCAACCTGTTACCTAGGAACACAGCTCTCTCGCGTTTCTTAATCATAAAATCGGTCGGCAGTAGCCACCGATGTTCATGGCATTCCTCCGGTATCGGTCTTTTGCTAAGGAAATTAATGTAATTTTTTTATAAATATATAAAAGACATTTTACGTTTGATATTAATAATGAAAACTTTTTCAAGTCATTACCAACCTTGGCGCGCGTTTGAAGACCAACATAAGAAATCTGGTAGCTTCTTGACTCAGCTCTTTGTAAAGATACTCGAATCTGTATCTAACAAAGGATATGTTCTGCCTGGTCTCATCCGCATCCTTACCGCGGAACGGAGAAACTCCGGATAGCAATACATAGGTCAACACGCCAACCATCCAGATGTCCGTTTGGGGATAGACTAATTCATCATTGTACAACTCAGGCGATCTATATTCGGGATGACCCAGATGTTTAGGTACCATCGTGCCCAATTTGGTGACCCTATGAGCCGAACCCATGTCGACTAGTTTCACCTGCACCGATCTCACGGACGACATTACGACGTTGTCCGGCTGAATGTCCAGATGACAGTATCCACGCCAATGAAGATACTGCAAACCGTCGAGAATCTGCGTGATAGCGTTCGCTACGCAGTTCTCTGTGTACTCGTGCCGACTGGAGAAGTACGTGAGTATATCGGCGCCTTGAAGCTTTTCCATGATGAATACCACTACGGGAGACCCGGATGCCTTGTAGGCAGCTTCCAGCAGGGCTATTCGCTCGTGTCGCAACGAGCGTAACACCTCGTATTCTCGATTCACCTGCTTTTCCGTTTCGGCATTTACTTCCAGGATCTTGGCAACGACCACGCGATCCGTGCTCTTATCTACCCCCTTCACCACCGCGGAGAACTGTCCGCGCGATAGCTCCGAGATGAAGCTATACTTGGTAGATAATTGCGGTTCTACCGACCATTCAATCGGATTTTTCTCGATAGAATAATCGATGTGCGACTTGTCCTCTTCCAGGGTGATTTCTTGACCGGCTTCGGTCAGCTCTTGAAGATGCCTCATCGCCCGTGTAATCTGTACCTTTGGGCAACCCGGTAATCGTGTCTTGATCAGCTTCGATGGGATGCCCTTTTCGCTCCAGCCGATGCGGTTGCGTGCTGCCAGACGGAAATTGTAGCTCGTGTCTGGCTTCAGATCGCGCACCAGATAAAACTCGTGGTCAATATTAGAGGCAACGTCTATCCAGTCAATCGAATCGCCTTCTTTGTACTGTAAATTATAACACAGTACGGGCGAATTGCCATCGTACTTCGGCTGTTTCCATCGCAGAAGAACTTCGGTGTCCGAAACATCGGAAACCTGAAAAGGTTGTAAAATATTTTATAACACAAAAGTGGAAAGATTATTTCAATTTAAATTGATCTCTTACAGATTTAAAAATCATTACTGTACCTCTGGAGAATCCGGACCACAAGAAACCGTTGCTTGCAACACTCTCGTTCTAACAATCGTTTGTCCTATCGGATTCCTCGCCACAACTTTATATATTCCGATGTCATGCTCTTTTGTAGGATTAAAGCTAAGCATAGATCTTCCCTCAGAATCTTCCGTCACTTTGATTCTGTTGTTCTCTTGTATAACCATGTCATTCTTGAACCACTGTACCAGTGGTTTCGGATTTCCCACGGCTAAGCATGTAAGATGCGCCGGTTTTCCGTCCTGAATTGGGCAGATCTGCGGCTTTTCACGGAAGAACGGAGGTTGACCTTCCTTTTTCGATTCGATCATCGCTTCAGCTTCAGCGTAACTGTCTAATCGAGTACCCAGTTCATTTTTCAAACGTCTAAGTGTAAAAGTATCCGCCGAACCGTATCGATTGATGCGTGCCTTTCTCTCATCGTCGATCTCTTCGTCCATAACATCCGTGAAACGGCGACGTTCCCGTATGATGGGTGCCTGATAACGAAATAATAGAAAAGTGAAAAAAAGAATTTTGAAAATCGCGAGTGTAGCACGTGTAATAAGTTGATAAATCATCTTCAAGCAAGTATTCTTTATTCCAAAGCAACCTTTTATACTTACCCTCCAATCAAAACCATTTTCTTCGGTAATAGTGCGCGAAAATCCAGGGCTACGATTGCACGCGACCTTCATATATTCACGTAGTCGTACAGGGAAATCGGTGTCTCGTAGCTGAAGAAGATACGTGTCTGGACCATTTTGATAACTGTAAAATATAAATGGAAAGTGGAAAAATTGCATTTTTGCAGACATGTTACATATAAGAAATTACGTAAAATTTATGTGAATTTTCTATTCTTTTTTATAAATAATTATCTTTATGATATTTTAAAAATAAAAACTTATTTATTTTGTGATATTTTCTTACTGGCTTTCACTTTGGATTATTCCAATTTCCGTATCAATTGGTTCTCTGGAAGGTATTTGATTTTCCCATGTCCTGGGCGAACGTTTTTTCAATGGGGTGTGAGTTCTGTCGGGTTCGGGTGTGAATTTATGTCCAGGTGGATATACCATTCGCGATGGATCTTCAAACGCTGTCTCTAGTTTGCGTCTACGATACCAAGTGCGACACGACGCGTTGCGGTACCAATCGCTGTAAAAATAGATTTTATTCACAATTTTTGTTCAAGAAAAAATATCATTATATCTATAAAATATTAATTCATTTCTGCAAAATTAATTGATTTACCGATACAGTTTGTAATAATTCTTCAAGTTTTCAGATGGTATCCTGTAGGGTTCTGGTGGTGGATTATCAATATAGTTAAACCATGGATGAGCCAAAGCGGCCCTAACATCCATTCTTTTATCAACATTGTACATTAATAAATTACGAATGAAATCCTGTGCTTCATTCGAGATGTTCTTCCATCGATCGTCAAAGTCCCATTTGCCTTCTCTGATTTTCTTCAGCGTCTCTCTATCGTTTGCACCTCTGAAGGGCGAGATACCCGATAGCAAAATGTAGGTAATTATGCCAACGGCCCACATGTCCGCCGCGTAGCTGACACCTTCGTTATTAGTTACTTCCGGTGCGACGTATTCCGGCATGCCATATGCTAAAGTCATCAATCTATTTTGTGAAATTTTACGAGCGAGTCCGAAATCTCCGATTTTCAAATCGTCTCCTCCAGCGTGAGAGACCAACAAGTCGCCAAGCTGCAAAGAAGCATATTGACTCAAACATAGCAAACGCTATGAATCACATTTACCATTACATTTAAATTTATTTCCGTATTTATTTCCGTAACACAATTGCACAAGTTGCTAATTCTAAAAGAAAAAAAAAATGATTTTAATAACGCACCGTCAGACCAAGATGTGCGTAATAATTTCCATGCATATATTCCAATCCCCATAGCAATTGACGTATATAACGGGCGATGTCTATCTCGGTGTAGTGTTCTTGTTTTGTAAGGGTGTCTACTAATTCGCCACCGGCCGCTCTAAATTATCGTCATTAAGGATTGTCTTACTGAACATTGATTCAATTATATCATTTTCAAATATATTAAAATATATTAAATAAATTCTTAAATGTTATAATTAAAATAATTAACAACATTTTCGATGTTAATAAAGATATTCTAATATTTTTAATTACCTTGATTAAAATTATAAATAAAGTAAATAAAAAATGGAAACGATAAAAGGATACAGTTCCATGATCAGAGTGACCGAATCATTTGTCTCGAAGGCGTCGTGTAATCGTAGCAACTTGCGATGATGCAGACTGTTCATTGCTTCCATCTCATTATACATGAATGGCTTGAGATCACCGCGTCCGTGCATAATCTTAGAAGCGTAATTTCTTCCGGTGCTTCGTTCGACTGCGTGATAGGTTACGCCCTGAGTACCACGACCCAGCTCGTCACCCAGATCATACAAATCATCAAACGGCTTTTCGTGTGGTTTCACATCCATCTTCTTTCTGTACGTCCTGTATCCGTACTCGTGCTCGTTTTCTTCTACATGCAGCAATACTGAGCAGGATATCGAGCCAGCCACATTACCTGCGCTAATCGAGTAAAGACCCTCGTCCTTCACGATGGCATCGTTGATAATAAGCTTCGTGATATCTGGCTCAATGAACTGAATCTGATTAAGAAGACATAGTTTAAATTAAGAATTATTTTGAATATTTTTAATTAAAAAACAAGTTTCTTCTAAAATAGACTAATTATACTTCTAATTATAAAATAGCTGTTCCATAATATAAACTTGTGACATTGTACAATAGAAACGTGAACGCAAACATACCCTGATTCTGGAAGATGAAGCTATAGGTTTCCAATCCTTGTACCATTTGAGTTCCGGATAAGGAACGCCAGTTACGCGAGCGGTCAACTGGCCGTTTCTTCTCATCATCACGATGGTTTCTTCGGGTCTCTCGATAAACGTGGGATATTCGGCAATTTTTAAAATAACTTTCTGCCTAGCCTCGCCATGTTCGTTTCTAGCAACAGCCTCGTAGATACCCTCGTCTCTCTCCAACATCCTGTTGATGAATAAAGTTGCTTGGCCGTTTCTAGTGTAACTTTGATCATATCGACCGCCCGACTCAATCAATTGATCGTTGAAGTAATACGTCATTTTTGGCTTGGGATAACCGTAGACGAACCAGAAGAGATTGCAATTGTGGTTCTTTACGCCATACTGGGTGTCATGTTCCTGACGTAAAAATCTAGGTGCCTGGGCATAACCATCGTGTGGTGGTCGTTCAATATCGAAGTCTTTCGGGAAGTAGGGACTAGTTTCAGGACGGAAATCGATACCAGGAGGGAGGTACGGGAAGAACTTGGGTGGTTCCGGTTCCAGTTTGGCGCGATAAGTTTGCGCGAACGGCGATGGATCGCTTATACCGTATTTGTTCTCCACACGAATGCGGAATTTGTAATCGCGAAATGGCTCGAGATTACGAATGTCACAAACGCAGCTGCGAATGCCACTGCGAGCAGTAAACCAGTCGCCATCCGGAAGCTCGCACATCTCCACCAAGTAGGTCACAGGTATTCGCGGCCCGATCGGGATGGATGGTTTCCACGAAAGGGTGAGATGTCGATCCACCATACGACTAATGATCGGTCGGTCCGCCAAAGGCAGTGGAATACCAGATTTTCGGTATTTGTCGTAATCCGTGTATTGATCGGCGAGAGATTTCTTTGCGCGTGGTTCCAAAGCTAAAAAGTGTATCAAAGTATATAAAAATAATTTCTATATTTCGAAAATTATCGTAAATTATTTTGCAAGATATATCTTCGAAGATAATATTCTCTTTCATTTTACTTACATTCATAAACCATCTCCGCGCTGCACGAATCTTCACCGTGAGGATTGGATATCTTCAGCTCGTACTTTCCGGCATCCAGTTCATCCACATTGGCTATCGTAAGTCGCAACAGACTACCCTCTTGGTCCATTCTGATGCGATCGGTTTGCCAAAGCCGGTCGCCATTGCGATACCATTCGAAGTCAGGCTCCGGATATCCCGTAACGCACGCAGTGAACTTGGCTGGCATACCTCTGTAGACCTCGCAATCGCCGATTCTTTTCAGGAACGCCGGCGGCTCGACCTTCTGCATCTTTTGACTGGAATTAAATATTAACACATATAACACAATAGCTCGCGAAATTTCTTTTCTTTTTTCAAAATCTTACATCTTATCGACCACAGTCAGATTTGCCGCGCATTCCGCCTCGCCGCCTTTGTTAACTGCTTTGCACTTGTACCGTCCTGAATCATCGTATGTGCAATCCTTCACATACAGACAGCAACTATCACCATCGCGCTTTATTCTGAACTTTTCATCGTCCTTCAGAATCGGTTTGTCATCGAAGTACCAAGTTAAATCTGGTTGCGGTATGCCGCTAACACGGACCGGGAATTTGGCATCAAACGTAGGCAACTGCTGCAAGTCTGTAAACCTTTGTGTGAAGGTCGGCGGCTGGTAGACCTTGCGGATGATGGCATTCGCACCTGTGGTATCTTCACCCTGCGGATTGCTCAATCGGCAGCCGTAGACGCCCGCGTCTTCGGGCTTGCACGGATCGATCTGCAAACCAACTTTCTTTCCGTCGCAACTCATTTTCACACGTTCCGATGGTTCAATCGGTTCGCCATCCTTCGTCCAGCTCACGTCGGGAATTGGATTGCCGACAAACGACACATCCATCGTCAGTGGCTGGCCCTCATCGACGGATACGTCGCGCATAGGGCTGGTAAATGTCGGCTTCTCTTCCGGTGTGTCTGATCTCATCTTGCCGGCAACATCCAGCTTAGCTTTGCAAGATGCGGTACCTTCCGTGTTTCCAGCTATCACCTGATACTCGCCAATATCTTCCGGTGTTGCCTTGTCGAGGATCAAAGCTTGACTGCCATCTGGTTGATCAACGATCTTTACATGCTTATTGTCCGGGACAATCTAAAAATAATTTTCAAAATATAGAAAAAAATATTATAATAAAATTCTGTTAATGTTATTAAATATATACTAACTTCTTCGCCATTTAGCAACCACTTGAGTTCGGGCCTCGGTTTTCCTGTGGTCTTCACTTCCATTTTCACTGGGAAACCTTCGACAACAGTTTGCGGTTGAAGACTCGCAACGAATTCAGGTCTCTTCTCTCTTTCTTCAACTTCCACTTTGGCTGTACCCGTGATTTCACCGAGCGCGTTGGATACGATTAACGAGTAAGTTCCTGCATCCTCTGGGCGCACATGATCCATTCTCAATCCAATGAGACCATTCGGCTCATTCATGAAATACATCTCTTTCGTGTGTCTCAGTGGTATACCATCTTTAAACCACTGTACTTGCGGATTCGGGAACGCTAAGACTTGCGCTTCCAGTTTTAATGGTTGCCCAATCACAGCCTTTGTGTCTTCCAATGGTTTCGTGAACGATGGTTTTCTTCGTTCGGCTGTAACGAGTATAAATCAACTCAATTAAAATGATAATTACATTACGAATGATTTAATAAAGAGAAAATAAAATTCACTCACGTGTGACAGCGACGGCGCAAAGCGAGGAATTTTCACCGCTCGAATTCGAAACGACGAGTTTGTAAGCGCCACAATCGGTAGGTTTTACCATGTCGATCGTGAGTTTTGTGGTGCCATCCGGCAGAGTATTGATCTTTACGTGATCGTCCGGGGTAATTTTCTCGCCGTCTTTGAACCAGGCCACGTTGGGTATTGGACTGCCATCCACTTTAGCTTTCAATTCTAGAGGCTCGCCCTCATCGACTTCCGCCGATCTTGGTAACGCTTTACCAAACGTAGGTGAGGTCAACGTCATGGACAACTCGCAATTGGTTTGCACATTTCCGGCGACATTACTCGCCTTGCACGTTATTGTGCCGACATCCTTTGCGGAAAAGGTTTTGATAGACAGATTACTGTCCACTATACCATCCACGTGGGTTTTCACTTGGTACCGTTCATCCTCCTGGATGATCTTGCCATCCTTCAACCATTCTACGTTTGGCCTCGGAATACCGGTCGCGCGAATCTTCAATTCGATATCTTCGCGATCATTGCATTGCAATTTTGATAGATCTTTTAGGAAGGTTGGAGCTTCGGCTACGGAGAATGCAAATGTTTTTTACTCTAAATTCTTCTAATTTATTCAAAAAAATATTTCTTGGCTTACCGTATTGTATTTGCGAATGTTATATTTTGCTAATCTACTTACTGTGAGGCGTAAGAGTCGCTTGAGCACTTGCTTCACCCAAGTAATTTTTTGCCACAATTGTGTAGACACCTTCATCTTCCAAACGGAGTTTTTTAATAATAAGTTTGTATTTACAATTTCTCTTATCCTCTTCGATGTCATATTGCTCGTCTTTTTGCAGCTCCATACCATCCTTCATCCATTTAATATCAGGTTTCGGATTTCCTTTGATAATAGCTTGCCATTCAACTCGTTCATCAACTGATTCGCTATGATCTCTAAAGGTTTCAATTTCCGGTTTCAATAGAAGATTCAAAAATGCCTAAAAAAGAAATCTCACATTATTAATTATTTAATAGCCTTTTATATTTTATTACATTCTCTACATTCTGTTACTTACGCTACTTTCGGCTTCACCCCATTTATTTATTAACTTCAAAGTATATTCTCCGGTATCTTCTTTGGTGCATTTCGGTACTTTTAATGTAACTTTACTTTCTGTCAATTTGTCTGCCGCCGGTCCGTTAGTGATAGTCGATTTAATTCTAGAATCGTCAGACGGAATTTCATGATCTTTATAATACCTGAAAAAAATACAAGTGCATATATAAAATAACATAACATATTTTAATTTAAACAATATGTTTTAATTACACAATTTTTCGAGTATTTTTAAAATAAACTTAGAACGGAGCGCATATGACAATAATGATGATTATATTTTCTTCTATTATTTTCTGTTGTGTCTTAACATTTCTACATTTCTTAAATATCTTTTTAAGTAAAAATTTAAATAAAAAAAAAATCCTATATTTTATTAAATATTAGATACTATAGACGCTGCGCTATTTATCTTTTTAAATAAAAAGAGTAAAAATTATATAATACTCTATTATAATTATATAATACTCTAATTATATAATACTCTATTAAGTAGATATTGACAATATCGACCTATCGTTGAGCAATCATAATCTCTCCGATAGATGGGGCGCGCGTATGTTTCACGGCGGCGGCATATCCTCAAAGCGCTTGTATTACACGTGTTTTCACACTTTTTTAGGAAGGCAAAAAGGTGTGAACATGAAAACAAAAACTGCGAGGGGAGTACTTTTATGGTTTTTTTTCACTTGGATGCACCTGCGGATTCTTTAAAAGGCTTTAACTTCTCAAAAAATCGACGTAGAGACATGGGACAAAGACCAATCTTCTTCATTTTGCATTCCGCAAATGTTTATGGTGAGTACGTATATTCTTATCATGACACGTATCATGTGTATACAGGATGCCAGAATAAAATATAAAATGTCTCGTAAACTATTCATTTTTTGACATTTGTACCTTAATACTTTTTTATCCAAAATAACTAGAAGAATAAAGTGGGATACCCTGTACATATGTCTATAGTAAAAAAGAAGAAAAAAACCTATAATAAATTATATTATAATATAAAAAGAAAGTCATTAATAAAAAAATATTAAAATTTATGCAAAAAAAAATATATAGAAGGAGCAAAAATTATATTAGTGCTATTATTAACCCTTTGTTACAACACAACTATCAAAATAATCTTCGTAAAGTAATGAAAAAAGCAATCGGCATCGCGGAAAAACGATAATAATAACTTTGATACATTCAAGTATCGACTTAACGTGTCTTTTTTAGAAATGGACTTTGGAATTTACGATATATATTATAAATATATACCATCTAACATCTGGAATCGGATCAGCAGTGAAGACAGCTTTAAACTC